>NW_023494798.1:811520-846520 GCF_904425465.1 Colossoma macropomum
AGATTGTTGCACTGATAGTGCTCTCTCTCTGTCTCTCTGTCTCTCTCTATCTCTCTCTCTCTCTATTTCATCTCTCTCTCTCTCTCTCTCTCTCTCTCTCTCTCTCTCTCTCTCATCTCAATCTCTCTCTCTCTATTCCTTTCACCTGCATGAATTCATTATCCTCCTTCGCGGCCATCTGCCGGAGACGGTGTGCATGTGTGGATGCAGCACTGCGTCCTGCCAATCACACTGGCACACAGAGACGAAAAGAGAGAGAGGGATGAACAGATAGAGGAAGAGAGAGGAAGATGGAGAGATAAAGGAGGACAGCCACTGAAAGAAACAGGTGCAGTGAGTGTTTACTGTCCAGGCCAGAACAGTCTTTTCAGTCTAAAGAGTCCTTATTCTACATTTGCATTTCCTGATATCCATTTAAACAGTTGAGTGGTTTTATCTACCAAACCAACAGTGAAGAATCATTTTATATGATCATTTTCCAGCCTCACTTTCACTGTGTCCCAATTCAGGGGCTCCATCCTTTGTAGGACGCGGTCTATGAAGGCGTGTCCTTCGAAGGCGGTGTAGACCCACGAAGGCTGAACTGAAATGAGATGGTCTGCTCTATGGGGGGTTTCCTGTTTGTGTCACAGCACTGCTGTTCCCACCCTTACCGCTGCATCACAAAACACAGCTCCTGTCAAGTTCTTTTAAAGTTCTTTAAAGATGGAGCCAGACACTTTGATTTTTTTTATCTTTTCATTTATTAGAGCTGGAGAAGTTTCACCGCTGGCTTCTGATGAGATTGGGTTTTTTTAACATTTGTATCATTAGCTATTCGACTCAGTTTAAACCCAATACTTACATTTAAAGTGTCTCCTCAGCCACCGTTCCTCGTGATATGCTGGCTGGTGAAGGATTCTCTCGTTGGATCCTTCGTTGCCATGGAAAAGAAGGACACATTTCTCAGCCGCATATGAAGGAGCCTTCGAAATGGGACAGCCTAGTCGCACCTCTGTGATGCAATCGGCCTTCAAATGCAGCCACTGGAGGATGTAGCCCCTGAATTGGGACCTGAATTATCTCCTAAAATGAACCAGGTTGCAGTCTTCCATTTGCTTTTCAACAGCAATGAACAGCATTGTTTTTGTTTAAACTGCTCTAGGCTGAATGGGCGGGGCTAGACTGCTGTAGGCTGAATATGTGGTCATATATGTTCATAGTTGTGGCATCATAACCATGATGAATTCAAATCTAACTGTTTTTGCAGCTTAGTGTCCATGTACGGACCGTATGGACTGGACAGTAAACAATATGTTTTGAAAACTTATGAATGAACAGAATCATCAAACAAATCCACTGAGAATGGAGATTTAACCCCCCAAAATGCCAGTGCTATCACAATAAGAGTCCCATATAGTTCTATATATGAGTCTCATATAATTCTGAATTCTACTGTAACTAAACACATACACTGTATGTATTTATATTTTGAATACTATTACTACTACTAATAATAATAATAATAATAATATTATTATTATTCATTATGAAAAATGCTTGTTGTCCTTTACATTGTGTGTAAATTTCATGAAGAATGGACCAAAAGAAACAGTCTAAAATTACTTGGAAAAAAGTCTGATTCCATTGACTTACATTAAAAGTAAAGCATGGTTTTTCCTTTTCCTGTAAAGTTACCATTTTGGAGATACAAGGTTTCCTTCCAACAACAGTGATATATTAGTTTAATTAAAAATAAGTTCAAATTCCAGCTTCAAAATAATATGGGACACTATTTCCCTGCGTTTTTTTTCTACTGACCTCCCTTTGAGAAGAACTTGAGTTTGAGACACCTGGTTTGTTCGGAATGACCAGGCTTATTGTGCCATGTTTTGTCATTCTTTTGAAGTCAAAACAAATGGAACAAGTCAGAACAAATGCACACTTCAGTTCAATTCAATACTGAATGCAAATCAAATGTAAGTGTAATTCTTTATGTAGATCTAAAGCTTCTGTTCATTTGCTTTGGGCTTTAGCAGCCATGACTCACCACCTGCAGAAAACTAAATCACAGCAAATGAATGAGTAACACGGCCCATTCCTTCTGGGGAAACATTCTGGCAGTTCCATTTTCATTCCCACCAAATTCCACTCCACTCTTACATTCCACCGCACAGAAACCACGCAGAAAGCAAAGCAACCTAAAAAGGCCGTGGCATCAGGATTTTGCAAACATATTGTTTTTAATAATCCAATTAGGCCCTTAGTGAGCCGTGAGATGTTTTAAAAAGCACAGCTGAGAAGAAATGTGCTTGCAATAGATGATTTTAATTAGGAAAATAAATCACCATATTACCATCTACGAGGGTTATTTATTGCAGCGCGTTGTTTATTGTGTGGGAACAGTTACTGATTGGGCTAAAATGAAAACACTACAGAATTTCAGTTCAGTTCAAGGTCAGAATGCAGTCGTCCTTGTGGCTGATCATTAAGCACGTTGATGCTTAGATCAGCACACACATACACACTTATCCCTCATGCTGAGTTCCTTGCAGATCCCCCCAGCGCGCTGAGTAAACTTTAATAAGCAGTTCATCCTCATTCACTTCTCTTTCCTCTCTCACTTCAATGCCAAGCATATGAAGGCAAACAGCTCTCTGCACCAGGTTGCTTATATTTCACAGCTTTACTGGAGCTGTCATTCATTTACCCCTCCGCAAATGTGTTCTTTCATAGCTAAAATGCCCTGAAATAATAGCACACAACTCAAAATACCCTGAAATTACAGCACACAACTCAAAATACCCTGAAATTATAGCACACAACTCAAAATACTGTGAAATTACAGCACACAACTCAAAATGCCCTAATATTAAAGCACACAACTTAAAATACCCTGAAATTATAGCACACAACTCAAAATACCCTGAAATTACAGCACACAACTCAAAATTACAGCACACAACTCAAAATACCCTGAAATTACAGCACACAACTCAAAATACCTGGAAATTACAGCACACAACTCAAAATACCCTGAAATTATAGCACATAACTCAAAATACCCTGAAATTACAGCACACAACTTAAAATACCCTGAAATTATAGCACATAACTCAAAATACCCTGAAATTACAGCACACAACTTAAAATACCCTGAAATTATAACACACAACTCATAATACTCTGAAATTATAGCACACAACTTAAAATAACCTGAAATTATAGCACACAACTCAAAATACCCTGAAATTATAGCACACAACTCAAAATACCCTGAAATTATAGCACACAACTCAAAATTACAGCACACAACTCAAAATACCCTGAAATTATAGCACACAACCCAAAATTATAGCACACAACTCAAAATACCCTGAAATTATAACACACAACTCAAAATTACAGCACACAACTCAAAATACCCTGAAATTACAGCACACAACTCAAAATACCTGGAAATTACAGCACACAACTCAAAATACCCTGAAATTATAGCACACAACTCAAAATACCCTGAAATTACAGCACACAACTCAAAATACCCTGAAATTACAGCACACAACTCAAAATGCCCTGACATTATAGCACACAACTCAAAATACCCTGAAATTATAGCACACAACTCAAAATGCCCTGAAATATAGCACACAACTCAAAATACCTGGAAATTACAGCACACAACTCAAAATACCCTGAAATTATAGCACACAACTTAAAATACCCTGAAATTACAGCACACAACTCAAAATACCCTGAAATTATAGCACACAACTCAAAATACCCTGAAATTACAGCACACAACTCAAAATACCCTGAAATTATAGCACACAACTCAAAATACCCTGAAATTATAGCACACAACTCAAAATACCCTGAAATTATAGCACACAACTCAAAATACCCTGAAATTATAGCACACAACTCAAAATACCCTGAAATTATAACACACAACTCAAAATACCCTGAAATTATAGCACACAACTCAAAATACCCTGAAATTATAGCACACAACTCAAAATGCCCTGAAAATATAGCACACAACTCAAAATACCTGGAAATTACAGCACACAACTCAAAATGCCCTGAAATTATAGCACACAACTCAAAATACCCTGAAATTATAGCACACAACTCAAAATACCCTGAAATTATAACACACAACTCAAAATACCCTGAAATTATAGCACACAACTCAAAATACCCTGAAATTATAGCACACAACTCAAAATACCCTGAAATTACAGCACACAACTCAAAATACCCTGAAATTATAACACACAACTCAAAATACCCTGAAATTATAACACACAACTCAAAATACCCTGAAATTATAGCACATAATTTAGCCTGTTGGCTAGCTGAACAGCCTAGTTTTAGTTAAGAACATAAGTTTTGTAACAGTCTAGTGTGGCAGTATAAACAGGGCAAATATTGGTGGAAAATCCTTTAGAGTTAGCTCAGCTGTACTGCAGTAGATGGTGGTGTAGGTTGTGATGTTAAAGGCGACTATGGCCAAAATGAAAATATTGCTATTAAAAAATTCTAATTAGCATCATATTATGTGGAGGTTTGAACCTTAAAAAGTTCTTCACATTATCACACCTCATTTACAGAACCATCTTTAAAGAACCGTGTGGTGTGGATTCAAAGTTCAGAGTCTTTCACACAACATCACTTGTTTCAATGAGCTGAATGAGATAGTTCAGATATCAGCAGCTTCTAAGGGTCAGTAAGTTTTTTATTCCGCTCCCCTCAGAATGTACAAAAAACAACAGCACGCGCCGCAGCGTCTGAAGGGCTAATGAAGCTAATCTCCTCGGTGACAGTGGCCATTAGGAAAGGCAGCGTGTGAGTCAGAGACTGTCCTCATCATCCAGAGATGGACAGCTCACTGACCAAACACCTACTGCAGGGCAAAGAGAGAGGATTACAGAGCAGATGGAGCAGTTAGAGAGAGAGAGGAGAGAGAAAAAGGTACATAAAAAGAGATAGAATAGGACAGAGAAAATTGAGAGGGGGGAGAAGTAGGAAGAGAGGAAGACAAGAAAGAGAAGGGAAACAAACAGAGGGAGAAAGAGAGTAGGGCAAGAGAAAGAGAGAGACTGAGTGGGACAGGGAGACACTAGGAGAGAAAAGAGGTCAGAGAGAAAGATAAGAAGGAAAAAAGAAGAAAAAAGAAGGAAAACAGAGGGAGAGAGGAAATATAGAAAGAAAAAGAAAAAAGAAGCGAGAGAAGTAGGAAGAGACAGAGAGAGAGAGAGAGGAAAGGAAGACATTGCGAGAAAGATGTGTTCAGAGGGAAAGAAAAAGGAAGTGAGAAAGACACAAAGAAGAGAGAGAAAAGAAAAAAGAGAGAAAGAGAAATAAAAGAGAGCAGTGGAGGGCAGAAAGGTAAAAAGGGATGAGAGAGAAAGAAGACAGAAGTGGAGAGAGAAAGAAAAAGTACGAAAGGAGACAGAAAGAGAAGGGAAGAAAAAAGAAAGATAGAAAGATAAGAAAAAAGAAGAGAGAGAGAGAGAGAGAGAGGGAGAGAGAGAGAGAGAGAGAGAGCAGTGATCCTGAGACAGCCGTCAGCCGGTGACGTACAGAGCCCTGTTTAAAGCTCTAAATGCTTTGCTGTTGTTTGTGTTCTCTGTAAACAGTGTAATGAGGGTCTGCGGCGTTTTGACTCCAGAGGGGTTCGAGATTTGAAAATGCGGAACATCTGAAAGCTGTAATCTTCATGGATAAGTGAAAATATGACAGAAACTCTGATCTAATCCGGCTCCAGATCCACGGAATGTGCAGTTTCAGCTGACGGAACTTCAGTTTGGAATATGGTGGATTTCATCTGTTTTATTGAAATGAATTTACTCTTTACTGTTTTACAATAATCCCAGTCTAATTACCCAAATTATTATTCTAAAAGTCACATTTATACTGTTTCCCCTTTCCAGTCAATCAGCCAAGACTTGGTGTCTAAAGGTTTCTTCTTTAGTTTTGACCGGAGCTATGAAGCTAATAAAAGAAGTAGGGACAACATTCAGGCTTAAAGATGCTAGCCTGCTGCTACTGTTTTGAGCATAGCCTACTTTTATCCATGTTTATAGCATATATAACAATATATCAGAAACCATATAATCAAGCCTATTAGGCTTCACAAAGCAGGTAAAAGAGGCCCAGATCTGATTTTCTCACCAAATCCGATTTGTTTGTTTGGCTGTTCACAAAATCTTTTAAATGTGATCTGTCTGCAACATCAGTCTGAACAGATCAGCTCCTAAACTGACCAGCATGCACAAAAGAACAATGGTTTATGTTGCTTTATGTGGCTCATCCAGAGGTAAACAATCATGACTGCCAACGAACACCAGTCGATCCCGGAGGGTTCATTTTCATCTTAACCAGCGTCACATGAGCAATCATGAAGCTTCATTGACTGACAGCTGGGCTCATCACCCAGAATGTGAGTCACGGTCAATTCTTTGGTTCGTGTCCTCAGATTCTTTAAACTGTGTTTTCAGCCTTTTAACTGTTCTTTGACACAGCAGCCTCGTTCGACACGGCCGCGTTTGGAAATTTCTTTCGAAACCTCTTTGAAAACAGACAGTTTTGGATAAGTCTCTTCTATTTTTTGTACAGAAACATCACCGCAAATGTTTATGAGGTCTCAGCAGTGCAAAGTTATGATGAATGTTGAGTTGGATTGACATTTGAATTCCGATCTGGCTGTTCAGACTGAGTCGCATTGATGCATAGCGTGTTTGTTGCTGTTCACACTGACACACAGACACACATCTGTGTCACATATGAAGAAAAAGATCAGATCTGGGACACGTTTACCTGCTGTGTTCACACAGAGATACCGAACACCTCCGCATGGCTTTGAGGCCTGTATGTGATGATTTCGGCCTGCAGTTAGCACTATGCTAATTGGTTTGCTACTTAGTTTCATTACTTACTAGCCTCATAGCTCCAGTGCAAAACTAAAGAAGCAAACCCTGAACACCTTGGCTAATTGATTACATTTGGGGTAAACAGGGTGTAAATGTGATTTTTCAACAAATTATTTCTTCAAATATAATAAGGACAATTGCAAATTTGATGTCTGACCACAGTAAGGGTTGGTGGTCATACCAGGACTATGGATCACTTTATTGTTGTTAATGGGGGCTTTGACCAGCGTTTCATTGTGTACAATCTGGATCTGTCTTGTATTTTTGGTATTGTGTTGTATAAAAACAGATATGCTTAAAGGAGCACCTCTCCCAAAAGACAGATTAACTATTGCTACATTTCTGTTTAAAGACTAGAAAACCCCCTTTCTGATGATGTATCTTGAAGGTGGGAGGAGCATTTAAAAACTGGCTAAAGCAAAATAAAGCCAAAAAAAACTGGTAGGAAGCTGAACATTATGTCTGTATTTATTAGCTTCTACATTAGTTGTATCTTTATAGACATAGTGGGATTGAGAATGGTTAAATGATGATAAGGTAATGCATGCTGGGTATTGTAGTCAGATAAGATTGATATACAAAAACATCTGAGACGTCTGAGACAAAAACAAATTCCGTCGAGTGGGTAATCTGGAGAGTCGGGAGAAATCCTTGTGGGCTGGTAGCGTTTTGTATAAGCACCTATATAAGCACAAGAACACTCAAACTATAATTGTTACATAATGTATATCTGTAGTAATTTAGGGGTTAAACCAGTGGCCCCCATTTCAAGTGGTTCAGCCCCAGTTTGCTGATTGTAACTGAGTCTCGTACAGTGGATAGAAATTAGACGAAGTTAGTTTCTCATTCTTATTTCCTGTTCCACCTTAAATTATGTAACAATTACTTACAGATGCCTTTACGGATGCAACTGCCACACTATTTAAGGTGGAAAGGAAATTGGAATAACAAGACAACATCAGCCTTGAGAGATTAGCTTAGCAAATTCAGTGTGACTGAATCTGGCAACAATATCATCCAATATGGTACTGGATAAGACATCAGGCAGTATTCTACAGAGTTTTTAATGTTTTTTAGCCTTCAGTTCATTATCACACACCAGTTTTTGAATTTGAAGCTCCAGTTGCTTTGAAAGATATAACTGGGTATGTTTATAAGTATATCTGTCCCTTAAAGTATGTCGTTTTCTACCCACCTAAAGCTGAAAACAAATGTAAACAGTGTCAAAGCAAATGGCTAATTTTACTTCAATGCATCGAGTCACTACAGGTAAGACATAAATGGACCATAGATGTGTTTCATGCCCGCTGTGGCAGTATGAGTTTTTCTACAATGATTAGGTTTTGGTTTTTAAGTTTGCTGTGTTGTTTTTCCTCATCTTCATGTATCTCAACTGTCTAATCTAACTTAGTTTTATCATCTTCTCTGGGCAGAAGTTGCGTCTGTGGTGAGCGGATGAATGCTTTATAGTAAAGGTGCTGCAGGAGTGCAGTGCTGCATTACATAATACTGACATCACATATTAAATGCTAGTTTTAGACTGGAATGCCCCTTTAATAGAAGCTAACTTAAAAGAAGCTGGGCTGTGGGGCCTGCTGGATCAACCTGTATGAATAAATAAACCTTGCTGCTAGATTGATTGGTTTTCCTCAGTGCTGATTTGAGTTTATCCGATCAGGATTCACTCTGTGAACAGTGGCAAGGTGTGATTCTACCTACCCAAAATATGTTTTGCAGTGCATGTGGTCCAAGTCAGCAAGGTTCTCAGTAGCGGCGGTTGGATGTATTGATCTCTGTTTGAGGCGGTGTGTTTGGCGTCCTTCCTGGTGTCCTGCAGAGCCGCCCTGCCAGGCTCGGCCTGATACCGTGTTCTCTTTAATCTGTAGCACTGCTCTGCCTCTCGCCTGCTCACTCTGTCTCTCTACGCTTGAAGCATTAAATCAATGTAGGAGCTTAATTTAATGATGCCACAGATTTCCATTCAATATTTCTAGCCTACATAAAACCACAGTTCCATTTAAAGTAAAAGAGTCAGCATGTACAAGCTTTTTTTACCTTAATAATATTAATAATGCAATGTATCTATACAAATGCTTTTTTGTCGCACTTTTTTGAATGTGATTTACAGAATACTGGTAAACATCCCATTCAAATCTTCTGAAAAACTGTAGTAACTTCGATAAATTCAGTGTGCATTATTCATTTCAGATGAGTGTTAAAGGTCACGCTGTTAGGAATGAGTCGTCTGATCATGGTACATCCTGAGGGTGCTTACACCTGATGGCCAAGTGAAATCTGGACATGATCCGATCACCGAAAACACATGCTGATGCAAGGTGTAAGCAGGGCCTTCATTTCCCCTCTGAATTATAAAAAACATAAAGTGTGTATATATGGGCGTGCAGAAGCCAATCAGAATGCATTTTCCATCTTTAATGTGATCCAACTAACCAACAAAACAACAAAATTAAAAGCTCGTCTGGGTGAGAGATAGGGTGGCACAATGAACACAAAAAAAAGTTATGATCTCATGAACGCTTTGTTGACTGAGGCTAAATGATTAATTTAATAAAATAATATGAAAACAGTTGTCTGCTTCTGAGAATATAAGTAAATATTGGCATCTCTGACATTCATTGGCCCAAGAAGCACAAAGCTCAGACCCTCATCTATAATAATTAACTGACTGTATCTTATTTATATCTGCAAATAGTGAATTTTCACAGATCACCTTTAGGTTCGGTCGATATAAAGAGCAAACGCGCTGGTAGAATAACTCATTTCAGTATTCACACAAATGCACATGTACTTGACTTTTAGACATTTTAACATGAAATCTTAAGGGGAAAGAATTCCATTAAGCTGTAGATTAAACTTGGATCTAGCCTATTTAACAACTGTAAATTTTAGATTATTTAAAAAATCAAATAGACATCACATCTGTCCATGTATTTAATGCACAAAAGATATAAAAAATAAATTTATCAGCAACATATTCATAATACAAGCAGCCAGCAGGAACATGAATCAGCATCACAGAAAACTCAACGAAATGCTTAACAACCAATAGTGAAGCACTCTGAGTTATGCCCCTCCCATTTGGCCCGCCCATTTTGAGTTACGTCCCTCCTATTTGGAGCTATGGTCCACCCATTTGGAGTTATGCCCCTCCCATTTAAAGATTTTCCAGCGTGCAGTAATATCCTACTCAATAGTTTTGACCAGTTTTCTGTGCAGAAGATGCTATATTTGGTATGAGAATATGTTGTTTTGGACGCAGCATGGTCTCCCCATCACATGATGCTGCCAATCTGGAGAGTGAAGGTTTGCAAGTGCTTTCTCTGATACACATGAAGAGCCATTGCATCTTTTAAAATGGCCTCTAATACATCACAGCACAGCTCAACATGCTTGGAGGAGAACACTAACTGCCAATTCTGTTATGTCAGCTAACAGACACCCACGTTGATTAGCATTGTCCTGAGTGATGGGGGACCATCCTACCCATCCAGAGAAAGAAAGGATCTAATCCTGGTCAATTTCCCTGCACATTTTAAGGCTTTCCCTGCTTTCACCATCCACTTCAACTCAGTAAGGAGTTGTTAATGGGCTGGTTAGTTCACATGTTGCAAGATCCAGCCAAAACTCTGCAGATTTCAGCCACATTAAACACATCTGATTCAGCTCATCAGCTAATTAGCAAGCCCTTCATGAACTGAATTCAGAACATGGAAGGTCCCCAGTTTGCCATGCCTGAGCAAGTTGGATCAGGGTGTGTTGGGATCAGAGAAAACACAAAAACATGCAGAGCAGTAGGTCTTCAAGACCAGGACTGGAAAACACTCGTTTCGACGATTGGGTGTCTCTTATCCAATCTCACAGCAGAAGCGACAAAAGCATGAACATGAATATGTGAGGCATAAGCTTCCACCACTTATTTACTTGTTTAGCCTCATAGATCCAGAACAAAACTAAATACTCAAACTTCAGCATTTAAAGGTGTCAGAAAAGTGAAAGAGAAACAGAAAGAAAGAACAAGAACTAGACAAATAGTTCCTCTACTGAATGGCCAGACTGCGAGTCAGAAAGGTGTGGTGCTGAATAATAAATGCAGGTGTGTGGAGAGTATCGCTGTGTTGTCACACAGTGCTTCTTCAGCCATCTGTCAGGCGGTTAATTGTAGCTACAGGGCAACAGCACAACTCCCTGTCCTTCTTCTTTCTTTCCCTGAGCATTTCTGCCTCTCTGTGTTTCCGCAGAACTGAAAAAAGTGACAAATTACCAGGTCTGACCTCTCTATACCTCCACCTGCCCCCACAGCTGAGTGAAAACAGGCCACACACCAGGTCAATATATCTAATATTTCTCATTATGAGATTACTGTAAGAATATTGTTTTCATTTTTATCTAGAGAAAGTGTCTTATTACACTGCCAGAAAATTGTATTTACAAGATATAATGCTTGAAATAAGCAACAATATCTGCCAGTAAAATAAGAATTTCCCTAAAGAAAATGACTTACAATAGTCCGTTTAAAATGAGCTCAGGCCCAGAGAAGGTGGCAGCATTTCTGGATCCTGTTCATATATGGTTTGTTCTTTGCATTTTAGAGTTGTAACTTCCATTTGTGGATGCAGCGATGAACTGTTTTCACAGGCAGTGGTTTTCAGAAGTGTTTCTGAGCCCGTGCAGTGATTTCCACTACAGAATCATGTCTGTTTTTAATGCAGTGCCACCTGAGGGTCCAAAGATCACGGCCAGCAAATACTGTTGTCCCTTGTATACAGAGATTTCTCCAGATTCTCTGAATCTTTTAATGATATTATGTACCCTAAATAATGGAAAGCAAAAGTTCTTTGCTTTTTTACTTTGAGAAACGTTATTCTTGAATTGTTGCACTATTTGCTCATGCAGTCTTTCACAGAGTGGTGAACCCTCCTCATCTTTACCTCTAAAAGCCTCTCTGAGATGCTCTTTTTCTACCCAGTCATGTTACTGACCTGTTGCCAATTGGAATGTGTTGTTAGCATCAAATTCAAAATGGGCAAATATTTTTCAACTAACAATACAATTCCTGAGTTTCAACATTTGATATGTTGTCTTTGTACCATTTCCAATGAAATATAGTGTTTAAATGATTTGCACATCATTGCATTTTGTTTTCATTTACATTTTGCACAGTGTCCCAACTTTTTTGGAAATGGGGTTGTAGAACAAAAAATGTTTCTAAAATTAATCACCCACTCCAACTTTAAGTAATCTCTGATAGATGTTCTCATGTGGTTTCTGACCATGAATGGCATGCTGTTATTTATAAACATGGACTTTTTTAAGCCCCTGTATAATTCTTTGTGTTATTTCATTATTTTGAGGTCAATATTATTGTAAAAATAAAGACCTTCAATATGAACAAGCATCGAAACTAACGATTTGGCACCTTTACAGTTGCGGTGCTGCACTCTTAAAAATTGATTATTTCTAAATGGTTCTTGGCCTATATGTATGATTCTAGGCAAAGTCTTTAACTGGTATATACCCTTGACATCATGTGAAAGGCTCTTTAGACTTCTTCACACTCATATTTCTCTCACAAAAAAATGTTCTTTTTTAAGGAACCATCCACTGAAAGGTTCTTTAGGGAGCCAAAAGTGGTTCCTCTATGACAGTGGTCTCCATAGAGCTTCTGTAGAGCTACCTTCCTGTAAATCCTAATTCCAGCCACAATTTGCCACACCTGCTCTAGCTAATCAACCTCTTCGCAAGTCCCTGATTGGCTGGATCAGATGTATTGTTGTTAAGTAAGGGGCAAGGTAGCTTACTGGCTACAGGTTAAAACTAAACTCTGCAGGAACGTAGTTCTCCAGGACCGCTGCTTAATGGCGTCATTCCAAAGAATCACCTCTATTTCTACGATCATAGATTTACATTCCCACCATGCTGAACCCCACCCCTCCTTCTGGCTCATCTCTTGTCTGTAGCACCACACAGTAAAAATATTTTATATCTCCATCTATCAGGAGTCTTTGTTGGCTAACTGTGAACATACTGCTCACTTTGACAGAATCGCTAAGGCCACCAATCATCGATTGTGGTCGGCCTTAAAATATTATTGCAAATCCAATGGCTTCTTGATGCGAAATGCTCTGCTGGTGCCGATGAATAATTAAGCTGTTAGGATTGACCTTAAATGTTTCATATTTAATTTTAATCGTGCACCACATGAGTCATGAACATGAGTTGTCGTTGCATGTATCTCTTAAAACAGATTATTCAGTCTTGCCCTCCACAGGTTTTTGAAAGGTCAGTGGGATAATCCATGTGTTGGCTTGGATCATATGGGTTATAAACGCAGCAGGTCACAGACTATAACTCAAGAAATACCCTGTAGCTTCAAAACTACACACTTTGAAGCCCAACAGCCAGCTCTGATTACTCACAAGTGGTGCTTATAAAACTTTAAAACCATGTGAATCCATGCAAAAGCATTTCTAAGGTAATTCTACCTCAAAGCTTGTAGACCTACATGGTTTGGATTGATCTGTTTCTAGGAATGTCACAAATAATCCATTAAAAACTGTGAGATCGGTGCCAGTTTAACTTGACAAGAATAAAATATTGAAGAAGAAAGAAATACATATCAATAATGTGCTTCATTTAGTTAAAACAAGGTTCAGTAATGAAAATTTCCATGCGCAGCTTCACTGTTGGTCATTTTCCACTGCACAAAGTAACCTTTGGTGCCAGAAAACTGGAATTGTGCTTTTTTTCCATTGGCCACCAGTCCAGTAATAAGGGATCCAGTTTTATGTTATTTGGTACCTGCTCATAATTGGTAAAAAACAGGACTTAATGCACGTGTCAAGCTCCAGTCCTCATGGGCCAAAACACTGCAGACTTCAGCACACTGCCTCATAAAACATACCAGATTCAGCTCATCAGTAATTAGCAAAGTAATTAGCAAATCTCTGCAGCACTTTGGCCCAGAAGGTCTCCCAGTTTGACATGCCGACCTAATGATACTCATAGGTGTTGTTCTCTGTCTTTACCAACACTTGTATCTAAAGCTAATGCGAATGAGCTGATAGCTATTTTTAGAATTAATGAATTGTAAAGACTTCACTAAGGTAATAAAAGCTAGTTGGGAAGCTAACCCTATTAGCTTGTATGCTAGTGCCCACAGAACGAGTGTTTTTGCTCATATTTTCGACAAAAAATCGAAACTTTGCTCAATTCTGCATATGATTCTGGGTAATTGTAGACATTTGTGTCTGAGTGCTGAAAAGTGCTGTGTATTATTTCCTGTCAGGACAGCGAATGTTAAGCTAGTTAAGAGAGCTAATGCATCAGTTCTCTTAATAGAAAAAAAAATGAGGATTTGTTTGATCCTAAACATCAGTCTGAGAAGATATATAGATGTTTTGTTAGTGTGCATGCAGAACAATGGAGAATGTCACTCATATCAGTCAATAAGTTAACTATAACTAGCAAGTACAATAGCTAATTAGCCAAATTAGCCATTAATAGGCCAAAAAACACAATTAAAATATTAATTATGGCAGTTCCAGCAGTCTCTCAAGCCAGTTTCTGAAGTAAAATAAACTAGAAGTAGAACCATAAGCTCTACTGGTTTCTATTTGGGTCCGTTCTTGTTTGTGAAACTGCAGTGGAAAAACACCGTAAGTGGTCACTAACCTCATAGCATTGAAAAATAGGTGACCCTATAGTGGTTCCAACTACTACAGTACACTCCTCATCCACTTTTTTAGAAAAAGTATGCTAACAACTACGATGATAATGTTAAGATTCTAGTTCAAAATGAACACCTTGGCAAAAATTCAAACTTACAAAGATTTCCCACTTATTCCCCAAATGTAGATCCATAAATTCTCATGTTTAGCCCCCTTAGCCAGTTGTTACAAATCCCACATCTGCTCTTTAGCTTTAGTTCTGTATGTTATCGGCTCAGCGGCTCCAGATGGCTGTCGAAATGTGAAATGAACGGAGTGTGAAAACAAAGTTAGAGGAGTTTGGAGTGACTGAGGTGTGGCCAGCAAACATGTGTATTTCTCTGGAAGTGGCACAAAAGCACAGTGCACACACACATACACAGCCTCGTGTGTGCAATATTCAGCACTCGAATCAATCTGGCTCCATCCGATAAGCAAATCTGGCCAGACAAGATACTGCTGACATTATAAATGAAAAAACATTTTCTACAAATATTTGAGCGAAGGCATGCGCTACAATTGAGCCAGAGGCAAAAGAGATTAACAAACATTCACACACAAATATCTAGAAAGTATTCCGATTTCAACTAGTTAAATTATATGTGCCACACTTGCAAACAGAAATGTTCACAAGTCATTTTATGCATGTATGAGAACAGTTTAGCGTCTGAGGAGCAAATCTGAACCAAGTCTCGAGACTGAGGTGTGGATCTGAATCTCGAATCTGGTGTGTGATTCTAGCATCAAGTCTCTGAGGTGCAACTCTGAGTCTTGAGTCTTTGATGTCACAGCTCAGTCTCAAATCTCTGAGATACGAGTCCAGTCTCAAATCTCTGAGGTGCGAGTCAAGTCTGAGTCCAAGTCAACTCTCCAGTCTCTGAGGTGTGAGTCTGAGTCTCTGACGTGCAAGTCAGGTCTTGAATCTCTGAAGTGTGTGTCGGAGTCCAGTACCGAGCCGAGGTTCAAGGCAGAATATTAAGTCTTTGGGGTGTGAGTCTGAGTCCTGTCTCAAGTCTCTGAGATGTAAGTCTGTGTTAGGTCTCAAGTCTTAGGTGTGAATCTGAGTCGAGTCTTGAGTATGAGGTGTGAGTCTAAGTCCAGTTTCGAGTCTCTGAGGTTCAAGTCTGAGCACAGTCTCGAGTCTCTGAGGCTCCAGTCTGAGTCCAGTCTCAAGTCTCTGAGGTGTGAGTTCGAGTCCAGTCTCAAGTCTCTGAGGTGTGAGTCTGAATCCTGTCCCAAGTCTCTGAGGTTCAAGTCTGGGCCCAGTCTCGAGTCTCTGAGGTTCGAGTCTGAGCCCAGTCTCGAGTCTCTGAGGTTCGAGTCTGAGCCCAGTCTCGAGTCTCTAAGGTTCAAGTCTGAGTCCTGTCTCAAGTCTCTGAGGTTCGAGTCTGAGTCCAGTTTCGAGTCTCAGAGTTTTGAGTCTGAGCCCAGTCTCAAGTCTCTGAGGCATGAGTCCAGTCTCGAGTATCTGAGGTTCGAGTCTGAGTCCAGTCTCAAGTCTTTGAGGTTCGAGTCTGAGCCCAGTCTCGAGTATCTGAGGTTTGAGTCTGAGCCCAGTCTCGAGTCTCTGAGGTTGAGTCTGAGCCCTGTCTCAAGTCTCTGAGGTTCGAGTCGGAGCCCAGTCTCAAGTCTCTGAGGTTCAAGTCGGAGTCCAGTCTCAAGTCTCTGAGGTATGAGTCCAGTCTCAAGTCTCTGAGGTTCGAGTCTGAGTCCAGTTTTGAGTCTCAGAGATTCGAATCTGAGTCCAGTCTCAAGTCTCTGAGGTGTGAGTCCAGTCTCAAGTCTCTGAGGTTTGAGTCTGAGTCCAGTTTTGAGTCTCAGATATTCGAGTCTGAGTCCAGTCTCAAGTTTCTGAGGTTCGAGTCTGAGTTCAGTCTTAAATCTCTGCTGTTTATATAAAGGCTTATGCTTGAAATGCATTAAGTCTGAGTTTAAGGTATGAGTGCTCTTAAAAAGGCCAGGCAGTTGCGCTCTGACATGGCCTAAAACACACGATAGATCTGTTTTTTTGAGTCTGTCTAGCATTTGAATTACACAATAACAGCTATAAGAACCCTTTTAAAGCGGCTGTATTTGCAAAAGCATTAATATTGTGGAAGCGGGCCATGTTGTTTATGTAAAATGTAAATGCCAGTGCCGGGGCGGTTGTATTTGTCCTTGTGCTGCCTGGAAATGTGTTTATAGCTCTCACTGTCCTCATCAGCCGTACATACACATAGACTACAAATTTGTTTTGCTTCAATAACATCAAAGACATTAATAAATTCAGGGGAAAATGACATGTAAGTAAACACCACCCACTTCAATTCCCCTTCTTCAACAGTACCAACCAAAAGCACACATCTACTGGTAGAAGCATTTTCCTTATTGTTTGACTCATTTTGTAACGATACTGCTTCGAATTATCACATTACTTCATTAAACAGCATCAATCTGAAGAACTCTTTCATGATGCAAAGAACCTTTGATCATGGAAAAGTTTCTCGTAGTGTTTATGGTTTATATAGAGTCATTGTCTTTACTAAAGAACTCTTGAAGAACCATTTTTTTAAGAGTGTAGTGCTGACCATTTTGCACACATGCATGCTGAAAAGTGACTTTGCTTTGATATTGCGCAATAGATCTATGTTTTGTATTGAATTCTTGTGTGTAAAAGCAAACCAGCGATAATGAGTCCCACCCCCAAATGAGCCCAGAGACAGCCCTGGGTGCAGACTCAAGTACCCCAGAATGTAAATAAAAACAGAATGCAATGATATTCAAATCATGTAAACCGTGGTTTTTAAAGGAAAATACTACAAAGACAACATTTTTGAAAAATATATGCCCATGTTGAATTTGATGCCAACAACACATTCCAAAAAAGTTGGGACGGGGGCATGTATACCACTGTGTTTCATCACCTCTTCTTTTAACAATACTGAGGAGCCAGTTTAGCATCTGAACTCTTTTAATACGAGCCATGCTGCTGTAATACATGCAGAATGTGGTTTGACATTGTCTTGCTGAAATAATCAAGGCCTTCCCTGAAAAAGACGACGTCTGGATGGCAGCATATGTTGCTGAAACATGTATATATCATTCAGCATTAATGGTGCCTTCACAGATGTGAAGTCACCCATGCCATGTGCACTAATGCCCCCCTATACCATCATGAATACTGGCTTTGGAACTGTGCACTGATAACAAGCTGAGTGGTCTTTAGCCCAGAGGACACAGTGTCCATAATTTCCAAAAAGATTTTCAAAATTTTATTTATCGGGCCTCAGAACGCTTCTCCACTTCCCCATTTCTGGATCCTGTTTATATATTGTTTCTTCTTTGCATTTTAGAGTTGTAACTTCCATTTGTGGATGCAGTGATGAACTGTGTTCACAGACGGTTTTCAGAAGTGTTTCTGAGCCCATGCAGTGATTTCCACTACAGAATCATGTCTGTTTTTAATGCAGTGCCGTCTGAGGGCCCAAAGATCACGGCCAGAAAAAAAAATGGTTTTTGGCCTTTTTGCTTGCATACAGAGATTTCTCCAGATTCTCTGAATCTTTTAATGACATTTTGTACCATAGATGATGAAAAGCAAAAGTTCTTTGCTGTTTTACGTTGAGAAACGTTATTCTTGAATTGTTGCACTATTTGATCGCACAGTCTTTCACAGAGTGGCGAACCCCTCCTCATCTTTACCTCTGAAAGACTCCGCCTCTCTGAGATGCTCTTTTATACCCAATCATGTTACTGACCTGTTGCCAATCAACCACCAGGTGTTTTTTTTAGCATTACACAATATTACCAGCCTTTTGTTGCCCCCGTCCCAACTTTTTTGGAACGTGTTGTTGGCATCGAATTCAAAATGGGCAACTATTTTTCAAAAAACAATAAAATTTCTCAGTTTCAACATTTGATATGTTGTCTTTTTACTATTTTTTAAATGAAATATAGTGTTTAAATGTATAGCACATCATTTCATTTTGTTTTTATTTACATTTTTCACAGTGTCCCAACATTTTTGGAAACGGGGTTGTATTTGGGACCAAAAAAAAAACACCCTGAAAGGCAGGTGTTGGTTAAAAAGCCTCATTTTTACAGTAGCTGCTATTCTCTATGCCTCTCCAATTCAGACCAGCTCTCCAAATCACCTCGCTGATGAAGTCGGCAGCAGTGGTCTGTCTGTTTTGGTGTTTTGGTTTGATTTTTTGCCAGATAATAATGGCACATTATAACCCCATTAAGATACTGATGCGTGTTTTTCTGCAGGGGCTGCTATTACTGAAATGAAATGAAATGATAATGAAACAATGATGAGCTTTAGAAGGTCAGCCTCAAGGGAGGGAGGCAACACTCAGAGCTGATGTTGTTTTTTATGTTCTCGCAGCACAGAGCAATCAGACACTCTGGGGGTAATTCAGCCTGTGGGTGCACATAGGGGGGTCGGGGGCGCAGTGTAGAGACTCAATTGGTTTAGTAGTCATAATAACTAATTACCTGTATCTTCCTCAATGTTTTAAAGGAAAGTTTCATCTGCTTTGCTCAGAATAGTCAAGTAGAGGAATCGTATGTGTACATTTTAACCCTTTCAATATAAAATCAGTTTTGAATGAATGTGCCTAGGGTAACGCTTCCTATGAATCCTGCATTCATTTTGCTTTATGAATGAATTTATATGTCATACATAATACCTTATAATGCCTGGCATACTTTTGTACAATTGCTTATAAATGGTTGTAGTTACACGCATAAAACACTATAATCTGAAAAAATACTATTGGTGCGTTCCAATCAGGAGGCAGCTGTCCAAGTAGGCAGCATCTTAAGGCAGTATTTGCGCGCCCCCTGAGACAAAAACTGTGCTAAGATGCTTTATTTTGACCAAATTTAAAGGCAGCATTGCATTTATGTTAATTAGCTTAGCTAGCAGGCTAGCTGTGTAAAGTTCAAAAATAAAATGTTCTATAAAATAAATACCACATACGCTCATTTTTGCTGCTCTGCTTGAATGTTGACAGCTAAATGTAAGACTTGGAGCTCATAAATCAGATGAGAATGCATAAAATAAAATGCATATTAGCAGCTTAACAGATTTTTCTGAGTGCATTTTGTAAAAATTATATGTAGTTTTTATCCTTTGTGTGTTAGAAATAAAGCAGGTTCATTAAGGTGAATGAGGACAGTGAATGAATTGAAATCATTCAGGATTATCTGTATGATTTGGGGGTGCAGAGTCGAGTATATAACGTCAGATTCGACTACTTACAGCAGCCTGTTCTTCATACACACACTTCCACAACAGTGTCAATGCAGGAAAACAGCTGCTGCAGATTCAAAGCCGTCCTTTTACACTGAGGGGATTCACCTTTACAGTCGGAGGTGAGTGTAAGAGTGTAAGACTGGGGGCAAACAGATAAAACGTGTGCAGTGCAGTGAAAGTTATGACATATGCGCTGTCCCGAATGCGATGCCTACTAAGGTTCCTTTTCCGTTAAAATGCTGCCCTAAGAGAGAGCTGCCTTTGAAGGCTTTGACTAGTTAGGCAGCTGCCACCAGAATGGAACACACTAAACAATCTGCATTCATAAAAACACTGTCAACATTAATGCTTGTTACATAACACACTATGACAAGGTATATATTCTGCATCATTTATTAGTAAAATCACTTCTGCCCCCAACAGGCATGGGAAACATGGATCCTGACCTTATAAAGTCACACACTCTGGGTTTCTAATCCATAATCCATGTAATTATAACTGCTTAGGATCAATTATACAAGCTTATGCCCAGCATTATAAGGTGATATTTGTGCCATATAACGGCTATAAATGCATTTATAATGCATTATGAATACAGGATTCGTAGGAATTGTTAGCATCTTGTGTAGCACTGCTTTAAACGTCGGTCTGAAAGCAAAAAATGTAAAAAAAAACAAAAAAACAGCATGAATTGCTACCTGTTCCCAAATCGCACTGTTCCACTGACAAGATTAAACACTTTTCACAATATAAGTTCAGAATTTTTCACAGAGCCAGAGTGAAAATGCACACACACAGAGCACACACACACACACACACACACACACACACACACACACACACACACACACACACATCTTCACTTAAACACACTCACTGTTTGTGTGTCTGTGTGTGTATGAACGGGTCCCTGGTGAGTCTGACTGTCATGTGAGTGTGTGTAATATAAGCTGGAGCTGAGACTCTGACAGCTGCCAGCCATATAACACTTACAATACAATGTAATACAATACAGTACAATACAACAACCACAGAGAGAGAGAGAGAGAGAGAGAGAGAGAGAGAGAGAGAGAGAGCATGAGAGAGAGGAGGGAAATAGAGAGAGAGAGAGAGAGAGAGAGAGAGAGAGAGAGAGAGAGAGAGAGAAGAGAGAGTGAGAAAGAAAGAGGGCATGAGAGAGAGGAGGGAAATAGAGAGAGAGAGAGAGAGAGAGAGAGAGAGAGCATGAGAGAGAGGAGGGAAATAGAGAGAGAGAGGATCAAGGAGAGAGAGAGAGAGCATGAGAGAGAAAGGATGGAGATATGGGGATAGAGGTGGGGGAACAAAGAGGGAGAGAGATAGAGAGAAAGAAAAGGGAGAGAGAGAGAGATAGGAAGTCAGAATGTGAGAGAAAGAAAGGAAATTGAGAGAGAGAGAGAGAGAGAGAGAAAGAGAGAGAGAAATGTGAGGGGGTAGATATATATATAGAGAGAGAGAGAAAGAGATATAAAGATACCCCAAAACCGATTTTTTACTTCATAATCATAACACTGTAAGTAGACATGTGCCTATGCACACTTTTAACACATTTGAAAGCGTTTTATGATTTTATGATATTGTGATACTGTATATGATGTATACAAGATATTACATGTACATACATGTACAACAAGTGTTCCGAATTCCATTATTAAAAGCTGTAACGTATCAGTGTCTATACATTTTGGAGACTTTCTGTCTGACAGTCCTGACAGCTCTTTGTATAACAGCACAGCTTTCTTCATTCATTTCTGGAATCCTGTTTTATTTCACACTCTTAGTTGTCATTCTGAAACAGACCAGTGATGAATGGGGGTAAAAGGCTGACACACTGAGTGCAGCAACAGATAAGCTACAGTCCATAACTGCACACCTACACAGTGGAGCTGTAAAGTAGGTGTTTCTAATAAAGTGGGCAGTAAAAGTGAGTGTTTCTAATAAAGTGGCCAGTGAAAGTAGGAGTTTCTAATAAAGTGGCCAGTGAAAATAGGAGTTTCTAATAAAGTGGCCAGTGAGTGTATGTGCCAAGTGGATAAACGGCCATATAAGCACAGATTCAGATGTTTTTGAGTGCAGCAGTGTTTCTCTGGTCTTTGCTGTTATGTCTGATTCTACTCTCTCCAGAACTTTTGCTGGATAAATTATTCATAAATGCTACCAGTATAATTAATGGCCAGGATTTAGAGTGTGAACATTGTTGAAAAGCTCCAGGCAGGTTAGATATATGAAGATTCATTGTTCCTGGCTGAATTAATGCTGAAAAATTAGCTGAAACTGCAAAAACAAGACACAAAGAATTTGCTTCGTACACCAGTTGCAGTTTCACAGGATCCACTCTATCCTTTTTTTATTGTCCTGAACACAAGCAGTTATTATTTTGACAATGATGCCTTTAAAGGGGAATTTTATTTTTCAAAGTTTCTGCATTATTTAATGGTTAAGATGTAAACAGAGTCGTTCAGAGTGGTTTGGTGTGAAACGCTCTGTTCTATCGAAACTTACTGAGTCAGAACTGTTCACAGTGGTGGTGATAGGAACCAGACGTCCACCTCTAAAAGCTCCCTCACAGAAGGTTATTACATGGAATGGTTATTAATAGGTCTGAAACGTTGTTTTATGGTCTTTTTTTGAAGGTTTTGTCCTTTTTTAAAACACATTCATGGTGAAGAAGTGCATGCTAGGAGTTCTAAGGCAAAATAGCCCCCAAAGAAATGTGTAGGTTCAATTGTGGTTCTGGATAGTAAATAAAATGTCTATATTTGTGTTGTAGTCATGGCGACCCCTGGTTCCTATCACCACCACTGTGAAGAAGTCTGAGCCATTTCACACCAAACCACTCTGAATGACTTACATCTTATCTACTGAATTAATGAGAAACTTTGAAAAACTGCGGAATTCCCCTTTAAGACTGATATAGGCAAATGTTCTGATTGGCTACTTCGTTCAAAAAGCAGAAATGTATGAAATAAACTGCCTGCTGTAGCAATACTCCTTATCTTTCTAACATATAGTACAAACCAAACCTGCTGCAAGCACGTTCAAGCAGCGTGAGCTTCTGGCCACATTACCACATTTCTTGCCACAGTCTCCCACCAAAATTCAGAGCTATTCATCAGCGTTTTAAAGAGATCTGTGCCAAAGAGTGTTTTCAGGGCATGTAAGTCATCTTTTTCAACACAAGTTTCTTTGGTTACTGAGCTGTTTATGTCCAACCTTATATTACAGTAATCACCATCTTGTTTCCTACAACATAGTGCTGTTTTGAAGAAGCTGACAAGCTCACAGGAATCAATATTTAGGCTTAAGTCCAGCCCCCATGCTGTGGGGTGAGTTGTACCTTTAGTAAACAAAGACAAATAAAGTAAGAAAACAGTAATAAAACATCCGAAAACAGAGACTTTTTTCTCCTTTATTAGTATCTTTCAGATGTCAGTATTTTGGTTTTAAATAAGTATATTAAAGAAATTGACATTAATAGTTGGTAAAGCTGTAGTTATACAGAAACAGTGTTCCATATTTTACTGATGTGTGATGTTTTTTATTTGCTGTCCTTCACTGGACAAACAATAAAATATTCATTGTTTGACACACAGGCCCAATCCCATTTCACCCCTCGCCCCTACCACTTAGCCCTACCCCTCTGTTTTGTGCGTTCACGCCTAGGGGAAAGTTGTCTCAGTTGTTGTTGAGATAGAGGGGTAAGGTGAAGTGTTAGAGCTACATGGACCTATAAAGGGAGGTTTTTCAGAGACTCATTCCAAACAGAGAGTTATGAGGAAAAAAGAAAAAACAGCAAGATGGCTGGACAGGAAACCAAAGAAGCCCACAAATGTGAGAATTTTCTCTGTTAAAAAATGACGATAACCATCGTATTATCTTAGTTTTTAGTCCTTTTCTTTAAAACAGTCAAAAAAAAGTGGCTAGTAGTTTCCTGATGTCTCGGTAGCTATCTAGCTAAATTTCCCGTTCTACCTTAAATGGTGCAGTAGTTTCATTCTGGCACCTCAGGGATCAGAACTGCTGCTCCATTTAAGGTGAAACAGGTGAATTCGAACAAGAAGCTGGTGAATATCTGACTTCAGCTTCATATCACTGAAGAATTAGGGGTGGGTGATAATAAATAATTGCCCCCCTCTTTGAAGATCATATGATGCCCTAAATGTAACTAAAGCCCAGCAGTGAGGAGCTGAACTTTACCCTCCTCTGCTGTCACTGCAGACTGGCAGGGTCACCTACAGAGCAGCGCTGGTAGCTGTTAATGAAGTGATGCTCTTTTTATTTGAGGGTCCCATTTCAGAGGAAGATTTCAACCACTACCCCTTGTAACTCAGTGCCACTCGACACTCGAAAACAAAGGGCAGGGGTAAAAATAAGGAATGGGATTGGACCAAAGTCTCATGTCAGTTTTCATACATGATTTGATGTGTGTGTATGTGTGCATTTATCAATTGAACTGTCTGTCTGTCTTATAGGTAGAAGATGGATGGAAAACAACATAGAATTATATTGAACTAACTTTGCACTGATTCATCAGACTTTTCTAGCAGCTAAACTGTAACACTACACTTCCCATCATTCTTCATGGAATTGTACATGAACAGCAGGCGCTAGAAACAAAGTTCAAGTATTCTTTTGTAGCAAAGATGTATATCACTGCTGTCAGAACAAAACCTCATATCTCCAAAATGGTAACTTTACAGGAGAAGGAAGAAACCTACTTTATTCTTAATGTAAGTCAATGGAACCAGACTTTTTTTTCAAGTCATTTTGGGCCGTTTCTGGTCCATTCTTCATGAAATTGCACAATGTAAAGAGCAACAGACATTTTCAAATGATGTCAAAAACTGAAAAATGACAAAAATGGAGATGCAAGCAGCGATATGTTGCACACAGACATGATTATTTCAACTTAAATACTTTTAAAGCTATTCAACAAAAGCCAAAATGTGTTAGGTTGTGCACCCCTCTCCTCTATTTTTCAATGCATCGAACTATTTGAATCATATATCTTTGAATTTTGGTTGTCTGTCCAATACAGTTCAAACTGTACAGCTTTCCAAGTACAGTATGAACTCCTGTACAGAAGCGTAGAGTAGATTACAGCCTGCATATTTCTGCTGTCCACTTTAATCATGGTTTGTTCTGGAGATGACCACAGCTCATGGAGCTCATTCCCCAGCCTCGAGCTTCAGAGATGAGAAATGATCCTGTCTCCGTGCTGAGACCACCCTTTCTGTCCTCCATTCATTATCCCTCCTTCTCATGAGATCCTCGGAGGAGAAGATGTGCTGACGATCGCTCTTCCGCTCTTCTCTCCATCCTCTTTTCCATTTCTTTGTCCCCAAAACTTCAGAGAAGGTAAAAGTGTGTAGCTGAAGCAATTACGTTTCAGCTAAACGTCTGCTGGCAGCTTTTTCCACCCATCGGCAGTTTTGAAGCCTGCACTCGTTAGTGCCTGGAGAGCTCTCTGTATTTCTAGCACCTTCATTAATGGCATAATTGATGTTTACTAATAGGAGACACAACAGGTGGCCAATGAGCTCAAATGCTTCGGCCAGAGGAATCAAAAGAATTCAGGACGCTCAATTTCTTTTTATTGGACAGATTAACAGAAGAGAAATGAATGGTTCTTTGCTGTGAGCTATCAAATGCTGTGGTGTTTCTCTGCCATTGATTTTCCTATGTGAGGTTAAGAATTGCTCCATTTTTCTTATTTCAGTGCATTGGAAAAGCCAGCAATCACTATAAGCAGGAGGACAGGGCTTGATTCTATTATACAAAAGTCTTTAAACTAAAACAGCACCACTCCAACCAAAACCACATCCTCTGAAACCTCATCGTTTCATATTTCTTTTTATTTTTTACACCATTTGTAAAATGTACATTAAACACTTAAATGTCCAAGACATGTAGTTAATCTGTGACTATTTTAGCCTGGGGTTATTTCTGTCGTCCTTTTTTTTAGCAGGGGATTAATATAATCTGGGGTTATTTCAATGGTTCTTTTACAGCACAGGATTAATATAATCTGGGGCTACTTCTGTGGTTCATTCTATAGCATGTGATTAATATAACCTGGGTTATTTCTACAGTCTTTCTACAGTTTTATAGAATGAGATCTGGGGCTTCTTCTACTGTTTGTATTATAGCATGGGAATAATGTAACCTGGGGTTATTTCGAGACGGGATGAATATAATCTAGGGCTATTTCTACTGTTGGTTTTATAGCATGGGATTAATATAATCCTGGGATATTTCTGTGGTTCATTTGATAGCACAGGATTAAGATAATCTGGTTATTTTCATGGTTCATTCTACAGCATGGGATTAATAAAATCTAGGGTTATTTCTACTGTTCATTGTCTAGCATGGGATTAATATAATCTGTGGGCATTTCTACTGTTCATTTTATAGCATAGGATTAATGTAATCTAGGGTTATTTCTACAGTGTGTTTTATAGCATGAGATTAATATATATATATATGAAGGTATTTCCACTGTTCATTTTAGAGTCAAGGATTAATATAACCTGGATTATTTATTTCCTGCAGAGTTTAGCTCCATCTTACAAAATGCTGCCTCCCCCTTACCTCACTCATCACATAATGCATCTAATCCAGACAGGTGAGGACTTCTGAAGAAGTTAATTAGCAGGAGCAGGCATGACACATTGAGGCTGGAACTAGACTACTTCACAGGAAGGTAGATCTCCAGGATCAGGGTTGGTGACCACTGACCTGTGGCCATTTCTACAGTTCATTTTATAGCAGGGAATAACCTGGAGTTATTTCAACGGTTCATTTTTATAAAACGGGATGAATATAATCTGGGCTATTTCTACTGTTGGTTTTATAGCATGGGATTAATATAATCCTAGGATATTTCTATGGTTGATTTGATAGCATGGGATTAAAATAATCTTGGGTTATTTAAATTTTATTTACTGTTTATTTTATAGCATGAAGATAATATAATCTGGGGCTATTTCTATTGTTCATTTTATAGCACAGGAATTATCCAGGGAGAATCTCCCTGTATAATCTGGGGCTATTTCTAGTTTATTTTATAGCGTGGGATTAACATAACCTGGAGTTATTTCTACAGTTTGTTTTGTAGTATGTAAAAGTCAGTCTGTAAAAATTACTGACATGCTGGATTCAACTGGGATTAAAATCAATGAAAGACTAGTAATTTCATTACTTCACCCTCCCATGTAAAACTAATTCCATCTAAATAGTACTATAGCATATTAAAAAAGCATTTTTTTCTTCTACCATTTTGTAGTTATGAGTTTTTTTTTGTACAACAGCTTTGACACTTCCTCAGAGCCATGAACGTGCATCTGCAGTGGCTGAAGGGCTCTGCGACCTTCTCTCTGCACAGCCCTGTGTCTGTAGACGGTTCAGGAGCAGAGGGAATATAGTCTGTTGGCTCTCAACATCTTCAGTTCCACAAGATTGAAACAGGTCCCTTTGGAGAGGGCTGGGGGGAGTGGGGCACAGACTCAGCATAGACTACATATAAACCAAACACACTTTATCCACAGCTAACAGGCTACGATGCTGAGTGAATGGGTGAATGGTTGGTTGCAGTGATCTATTAAACATCGCAGTGTTTCTTTGCCACTGATTTTCTTCTTTGCGTTTAAAACTGCTCTATTTTCATTTTCTTGCGCACTAACAAAGCCAGGAATCACTTCAAGTAGCAGAGACAGCGTTTGGTGCTGTGACTAAGACGGGTGTTCCGTTGTACTAGAAGAAAAACTACATTTTTAACTACAAGACAATATTATATTCAGAGCTAACAGGATGTGATACTTAAACATGAAATATGAATAAGAGTGTGGATGTGCAGTATGGATTTTGTTAGCTTTTTTTTTTCTCCAGCAGCTTTAAATGTAAGTGACATTTTTCGGTAAAGTTTTTCGGTAAAGCGTTTAGTTCCGTTTCTGTGACTGACGTCCTTAACACATTTATGTTTCTGAGTGGATCAGACACAGCAGTGCTGCCGGAGTTTTTAAACACCTCAGTGTCACTGCTGGACTGAGAATAGTCCATCAACCAAAAATATCCAGCCAACAGTGTCCTGTGAGCAGCGATGACCCCGTGACCACTGATGAAGGACTGGAGGATGAACAACACAAACTGTGCAGCAGATGAGCTATCGTCTCTGACTTTACAAGGTGGACTGACAAGGTAGGAGTGTCTAATAGAGTGGACAGTGAGTGGACACAGTGTTTAAAAACTCCAGCACTGCTGTGTCTGATCCATTCGTACCAGCACAACACACACTAACGCACCACCACCACGTCAGTGTTACTGCAGTGCTGAGAATGACCCACCACCCAAATAGTACCTTCTCTGTGAGGGTCCATGGGGGTCCTGACCACTGAAGAACAGGGTAAAAGGGGGCTAACAAAGTATCAGAGAAACAGATGGACTACAGTCTGTAACTGTAGAACTACAAAGTGCACCTATATAGTAAGTGGAGCTGATAAAATGGACAATGAGCACAGAAACAAGGAGGTGGTCATAATGTTATGCCTGATTGGTGTATATATCACAAACCACTTCCCAGATCCAAGTCACCTGATTATTAAACTGTTGTCACCTGATTCTCATTACCCTCTGTGTATAAATACCTGTCTGTTTGTAGAATTCCCTTGGAAGTATTGCCAACCTTATTCATTCCAGTTTCTAAAAGCTTGGACAATATTGAGTGGCTTTGCTCACCGTTTTACACTGAAGAGACGGAGGGGCAGTTCCACCTTTATTAGCGTCACAAGCCCAAATCTATAAGCAGCCGTGTTGTGTGACTTTACCCTCTTTTTGACATTTGAAGCCAGATCAACTTAAATTTAAAGTTTCATAGTGAGATAACAACTTTAATTTACTTTGTGTTGTTGTCCATATCAAAGGTGAGCAGCTAATATAGGTAATGTTAGGTACTAGCAAGCTCCAAGTAACTAGCATATCTAGCTAAATAGTGTGACGGCCTAGCTTACTTACACAGAGGTTCATTTTATTTCACTTTATGCAAATCGTAGGGTTGTAAATGAGTGTGTACAACTGCATTTGGGCATATTTCACCCTAACCAAAGTCACATACTTTCTATGTAGACATCAGAGAACAATTTAAAATACTGAATAAATGCAGTCCACAGCACCTTTAAGTAGCTCATGTAGCCAAATTAAATTTCTCTCTAGGGTAGCTTTGCTGTAGTTCAACGTTTTCCATTGTGAAGTAATTGGTAGCTTACAAAGCTGTGCTTTCAAAGTAGCTTCCCCAACACTGACTGCATTTCTCGGTTTGCATATTCAGTGCACCAGAGTTTGGATGGCAGCGTTCTCGCTCAGTCTAACGAAATACGCTAACAGAGCACTCACCCCAGGGTTCATTTTAATCCAACCAAACCTGCCAAGTCTGACAGTCTGAGCACACCCTTAAGGGTTGGTGTGCAGGTTTTGGGGATTTTGTTGCTATTCTGTTAATACAAATGACTGCATAAAGAAGCTGTTTCTGTATTGCATGAATCAATATTCCTGCAGATGTTGGCCGGCCCACAGCCGCTCTAATAATGGAACACACACACACACACACACTGACTGCTCTCTCTCACAGAAATATGATGAGTGATGAGTGACATCGCTAACATCTCACATGACCCCCGAGGGCCTGCTGTGAATGCTCCCTGAAGGAGCAGCCCATATTATCCACCTGCCAGTTATCTCTATGGAAATCGCTCACAGATAAAGCAGCTCATTTCATTTACAGATGGAAAATGACTCCCACAAAAACAGAAAAAAATTTAATACTGCAATACTGCAGATGATGATCAGCGCACAGACTCCAAAAGAAAAAATACAGCAGAAGATTATTTCCCAGTTTTTGAACTCAGAGGAGAAGTGTAATGATAGACGGTACCAGCCTCTAAACCTGTCAACAAAGTTATTAGTTGCTAACAAGACTAATTATGGAAAATGCATCATATACTTAAAAACAGACACACTCTATAATACTCCATAATATTCATACAATCCACACAGTCATGCTGACAGACTGTAATGTACTACAGGAAGTGTAGGGGGCAATATAGCTTCTATTGATTTGTTGCACCATAAAAGAAAAAAAAAATCAGAATCTTTATTAGTAACATCTACCTTATGCTTTGACTCACTGGCCACTTTATTAGAAACATCTACTTTGTATTTACACTCACTGGCCACTTTATTAGAAACACTTACCCTGCACTTCCACTAACTGGCCATTTTATCAGAAACACCTATTTTGTACTTCCACTCACTGGCCACTTTATTAGAAACACTTACCCCACACTTCCGCTAACTGGCCACTTGTATTTACACTCACTGGCCACTTTATTAGAAATATCTACCTTGTACTTCCACAAACTGGCCACTTTATTAGAAATACCAACCTTATACATCCCCTCACTGGCCACTTTATTAGAAACACCTACCGTATAGCTCCAATATGTATATGTACAGCTACAGACTGTAGTCCATCTGTTACTACACCTCCTCTACCTCATTCATCATTGGTCAGTTTCTGACTGCAGGGCCACTGTTGTCCAGATGTCACGTGGGTGGTGGTCCATTCTCAGCACAGCAGTAACACTGATATGAACCAACATGGTCAGAAACTGATTATTGATGATAGGACAGGTTCCCAATCTTGGTCCTAGAGAACCAACACATTTGTGTGTTTTTCTGCTCTAAAACTCCCACATCGACTTAGGAAGGACTTGCTGATTAGCAGGGCATGGGGTTCTCCAGGGTCAGGGCTGGGATCCACTGGACTAGAGCTTGACTAACACAAACTGAGCATCAACAGATGATATACAGTCTCTAACTCTCCAGGTGGGACTACTGGAGAGGTGTTTCTGATAAAGGACCTGGTGAGGGTGTCATGCTGGTCAACTTACTGAATCAGTGCCACTGTGGTGGTACGGTCATCTCATTAAATCAGTCCTCCTTTCCAAGACTCCAGGATGTATTTGATGTGAACTGTATCCCATTCCTGTCATGCACGGAAGGCCCTCAGTGCTGAAGAAGCACACTGGCCATGAGGAGGCAGAGTGGAATCCTTTACGGAGCCTTCTCCTCTCCACTGGCTCCTCAGGGAGCAGATTCAGCGGGTAAGTAGCGCTCTAAAAAGCTTGTCAGGTGGCTCGCTAAGCTGTGCGTGTTTCCTTTCTTGGCAGAAATGCTCCCCTGCGTCTCTCTCCCTCTGTCTAATCAGGAAAGTTTAGTTGGATAGAAGGAAACTTGTGTCTGCAGCTTGCAGCACTGCTGCAGTATTGACCGCTGAGAACATGTGCCCTACCCTCCTTTACTGTCCAGCTCAGTGTAAAATCTCTAAAGTCTAAGCTTAAAATAAAGCACTTATGTGGTGTGATAGCAACTTTTAGTGAAAATAATGTGCTTCCCTGATGTAGTATACTGTTCATTTCCTGATGATGTACTAGATGTACGGAGCATCGCATATTTGTTTGTACTCAGTTGCTGCTATATGTAACAATTATAAGAATAAGAATAAGATTTATTATTATAGCATTATATTTCTTAAATTAATGCAGCTCAAAGTGTTTCACAGAAGGTCAAAAGCCAAAAAAAATCAAAACAAAAAGAACCAAAACATAGAAAAAAAGCTAAAAGCTAAGCAATATATATTAAATCTATCGTGGTAATATAAATAACAGACAACAGTAAAAAAAATTATTATTATTATTATTATTATTATTATTATTATAAATAATAATGAACATTGTTTTATAGCATTATATTTCATACATAAATGTAGCTCAAAGTACTTCACAGATGGTCAAATGACAAAATACCCCCCATTTTATATTACTATTATTATTATTATTATTATTATTATTATTCATAATAATAATAATTTAAAATACATTTATAAAATAAAATAGTAATAAAAATAACAAATACTAACTTAACAGCACTAGTACTGAAAGTAAATAAAAAAACAAGGGAAAGTTGAAATATAAAATATGTAGAGGAAGGCGAGGAGCCATCAAAAGAAAATCTGCCACCAGACCATAAAATCGTGAGGTGGACGTCTTTGTCCTTCAATAACCTGCCTTACTATTTGCATTAGGCTTTTTCCAGTAAGTATTTCAAAATGCTGTAATGGTAACTGATCCTGTTAGATTACAGTCTCAGCCCACAAAGCTTACTCACAGTCTGGTGCGGTCTGAACACTGCTGGTCAAAAGGCGTGTTTTGAAAAGAGAAAATTGCAAAAAATAACAGTCTGTGTTTGTTGTTTGTTTGTGTGTCAATCAGACGGCCCCTTTCTGTCAAAGTAGGCAGTTCTTTGCCATGTTAAGCTGCACCAGCCTTTCTGTCTGGCTTGCGTGACTAGGTTATAGCTGACTGTAGCCAGCAAACATTAGCTTACTGCTAACATAGTCATGATTCAGTGACATGACAATTTAAAAGTCACTAAAAAAACAGTGAATCAAAATGAAGTGTTGAAAAAACAACAATGTGAAATGATGAAGCAAACAACAGGTCTCTGACACAATCTAGTCTCTCCAACCCTCCCTCTCTCTCCTCCTCTCCACCCTCTCTCAGTCCTGCCCTCCATCCCCATCTCTCCTGTTCCCTCCGTCACTCCTCTACTCCTCTGTCTCTCTCTCTCTCTCTCTCATGCTGTTGCATTTGGCAGTACTGAGGTTCCAGCTGTCCAGCTAAAAAAAACACAATCACATCAGGAGAGAGAGAGAGAGAGATAGAGAGAGAGAGAGAGAGCAGGCAATGCAAGAATGAAAGCATGTAAAAGTCAACAAGAGAGAATGCAAGAAAGTAAGACACAGATAGAGAGAGAGAAAGAGTGAGAGAAGGAATGAGTAAGAGAGAGAGAAGTGAGAGAGTGAGAGGGAAAGAGAGAGAGAGAGAGAGAGAGAGCTTCAAAGCTGTGCAGTGCTGGACTGCAGGACAGAAGGACTGTGACAGAGAAGAACAGAAGCTCAGTCTTTATTAATGAGCGTCGCTGAGCAGAACTACAGGCTCTGTTTATCTTCTTCTACATAAACAGAGGAAAAAGAATAAGAACCAGTCCACAGTTTCAAAGAACGACAACTGACGATGGCTAATAATGAAGTCATGTGCAGTGTGCAGGCTGGGGCTCAGCTTTGCCTCAGATTTTGTCCACTGATGCTGCTGCGTTCACATGTTTGTGGTAGATGGACGACTGCAAACAGGTTATTCCATTGTTTTCTGCATTCGTGGGCAAAAAAATGGCCCAAAAATGCCAAAAATGGCAAAACATTAAGCTTTTAATGGTCTTAACAGCAAATCATTAAAGAAATAGATAAAGTGTCTTAATATGTGAGTTTTTCCCTTTGATTTCTTTAAACATCAAAGTTTTGCATGTAAAGTTGCAGACATCCTTTTACAGAAACAAGAGTCAGTATTGCTCAACGCAGCATTGACGGCTTCAAACAGCTGAAAAACATTGCCGAGCTAGTTTGTCTTTAATGTGAGACCAGATATTCTCTATACATGTTTAAATCTGGATTCAGGAAAAAAGTAAATCAGTAAAAAAAAATTATATTTTAGGCTTGGTCCATTTTTTTGCCCAAGGAGTGTACATTGCGAAAGCTCTCTGATAAGCATCTATTTCCAACAGCACTGCAGTCACCATAGCAATGTCTGTATAGCTTCATGCCACCGCCGGCCATTATCACTGTGATGTGCAGGTTTTTTCAATTGCAATCATATAAATGTAGCATTACACTCTGAAGCTGTCAGAAGTGTTTATTTAGTTTACATGTGTAACTTCAACTAACTAGCACAAGTGTTTGTGTGTGTGTGTGTGTGTGTGTATATATACATATATATGTACATTGTACATTGATGGTAATAGCAGTCAAACTGCTGTTAGGGGTTGTTTTGATCAAGTGAGAATAACTCCAAATAATATAGTTTATTACAAAACTTGCAAAACTAATAACTTATAACTTACAAAATTAAACTTTTTGTAATCTAAATTTTGTTTTTTGGGAAAAACTGATAGCTCCAATGGTCATTTCATGTTTTTATTTAATGGATACAATTTTCCTTTTACTGTGCTATTTTACTTTCTTTAACATAAAACAAGCAGGTAAAGAGCTGAAAACTGCAACACAAACAGCACATTAATGATCAGTATTAAAAAGCTATAAGATCAGACCTCAGAAAATCCCAAAGCTGAATCTCAGACGGCTCCCTGCTCCCTAGTGCACTGTAAGTTATGAATTTTTGGCTTTTACACCGAAATATTACACTTTATGTCCACATTGGTTCTCTGTTAGACACACTGTGTTCTGTACTGCTGTGTTTAGATGCAGAAGCCAATATTTTAAGACCTTACGTACAGCAAAACAGTTTGCAGCAGTGTTGATGTTGGTGGCTGAATGGATTTATCGAGTTCTTCTGGAGAACAGCGTTACATGTGTGTGTGTGTGTGTGTATATATATATATATATATATATATATACACACACATACAGAAAGCAAGTGAATTATTGCAGCATCAGCCTCAAATCACTTTATCCTAAAGATATTTAACCTTGACTTTGGCTTTAGGACCATCCCTGAAAATTTTAGGAATATAATCCAGTAAAGAAGTTGGATTAAAAATGGAAAAAATAAGACAAACAGTGGTGGAAGAGCCAATCCAAGAATTTTTATTCATGATTTTTCAGCAATTTTTGTTCATGTTCAAGGACTTCTATCAGAGGCAGAAAGAACACTGAAGAACTACAGTAAGGTAGTAGTGCTGCTATGCAGTGACATCCTCTCATTTTCCATTTAAAAATGTATCTTTCATAGAAAGTCTTTCTGTACTTTAAAGGGCCTGTATCAGGGGAAACAAACATTCCTCACCTTTTTGAAGTAACAGATTGATTTCCTATGTAAACATTATTCAAGTTCTCAAATGCACCATTAACTCTCCTGTTCAAACATTCCATATATGGAAACTAAGCTGCAAAAACAGCTTATTTTAAATTGCTGTTGTGATGTCACAAAAGCCAGTTTGGCCCCACCCATTAACCTAATAAGTTATAAGCAG
>NW_023494798.1:849020-901520 GCF_904425465.1 Colossoma macropomum
GCCGTCTGGTTCCTATCACCACCACTGTGAATAATTTCACACCAAACCACTCTGAACGACCTTGTTTACATCTTAACAGTTTAATTATGCCGATATTTTGAAAAATGGGTGGACTTCCCCTGTATAACCTGTATTAATACTGTTTTTTCTGTTCTCCCAACTGCTCATCCACCCTCACTGGGATTCACTAATGCTGATGGCTTTATACATGCAGAGCTGAGTACATCCATACATAAACAACACCATCCATTCAGTCCCAGCGGTCTCTGGTGGGCGAACGCTCCTGCCAAGGCAAATACAAAACCACACTTGTGTTAAACGGGATGCTTAACGATCACTGATTGGTATGAACAGGGATCAATAAGCAGCTTACAGTAATGGATGAGAGAGCCAGGGCCCTGACTGATGAGCACTTAAAACCCAGCCAGGGTTAATGGGTCCAGCATCCAAAGCAGGCACGGCCACTATTCTCCACACATGGGTGGCTTTTTTGGAGGGAAAAAAGCAAACAGGCCTAAATAGATTATTTACCATCTCAGTGTTTGACAAACACACATACCAGGGTCGCCACGTTTTCCCATTTCAAGGTGAAAATTGGTCTAAAAAAATCACTTTTTGACAGAAGTTTCCATCTCATATCATTTCTCTGATCTACAACAAGACAATTTATTAGAAACACTTTCATTTAAGAAAACTTGCCTTCAGACGTGGAAAGTCAATGCTGTCAATGTTCCTGACATCTACTGGGGTTAATTTTGCGAGTTTGACGTGATAAACAGACAGATAAACACACATTTGTACCCCCAGTGCTGGTCATAGATCAGGTCCCAAGGCAGCAGAGGTGTAGTTAACACCATATATCAAAGCCAATGCATTATTTACCAGCTGTTCATCATGAGTCTGAAGGGTTTGTACCATTAACAGCAAACCGCCTCAATCAGAGGGCCTAATGAGAGCACGCTGCAAACACAAACACAGGCCTGAAATGGCAGTGCACTGCTGGTAACACTGGGGGAAAAGCAGAACCTTCCAGACCCTGACTGGGAATTTTAAAAGGTGGAATTCTCCTTTAATGTTCTATATGATTTTTCTTCCAGTGGGCTTCTGTCTCTTTAGGGCACAGCTGTAACTAGAAGGGGAAGTTTGTGAATGAACACTGCTATGAAAACCCAGGTGGTTTCTAAGGTGTTGCTGGATTGTTGTTATGGTATCCAGGTGGTTGCTAAGATGTTGCTACGTTGTTGTTATGGTATCCAGGTGGTTGCTAAGATGTTGCTAGGCCATTGCTATGAAATCACAGGTGGTTGCTAAAGTGTTGCTCTGCTACCACAAGTGATAGCTAAGATGTTGCTAGGCCGTTGTAGGTTGTTGTTATGGTATCCAAGGTGGTTGCTTGGATGTTGCTAGGCACGTGCAATGAAATCTCAGTGGTTGCTAAGGTGTTGCTAAGTTGTTGTTATGGTATCCCAAGTGGTTGCTTGGCTGTTGCTAGGCCGTTGCAATGAAATATCAGTGGTTGCCATGGTGTTGCTAAGTTGTTGTTATGGTATCCAAGGTGGTTGCTAAGGTGTTTCTCGGTTGTTGTTATAGTATCCCAAGTGGGTGCTAAGATGTTGCTAGGCTGTTGCACTGAAATCCCACTGGTTGCTAAGGTGTTGCTAGGTTATTGTTATGGTATCCCAGGTGGTTGCTAAGGTGTTGCTAGGCAGTTGCTATGCCACCCCAGGTGGTTGCTAAGATGTTACAATGTCATTGCTATGGAATCGCAGGTGGTTGCTAAGATGTTGCTAGGCCATTGCTATGAAATTGCATGTGGTTGCTAAGGTGTTGCTATGCCACCACAGGTGGTTACTAAGATGTTGCTAGGCCACTACAATGAAATCCCAGTAGTTGCTAATGTGTTGCTAGACCATTGTTTTGGAAACACAGGTGGTTGCTAAGATGTTGTTAGGTCATTGGTATGGAATCCCAGGTGGTTGCTAAGATTTCAAGTTCAAGATAGTTAATACTGTTTTTAGCTATGCTAATGTACTTCAGTCCATGTTTATAGATTACAGTGAGTCATACAGTGTCAGAAACCACATAATCAAGTCTATTAGAGATTAATGAACAGCTCCACACTGAGGCAAATACAGGATGATTCAGGCATGCTGTATGTATGATGCTAAACTGAGAGATGTAAGCTTCTATTATTTGTTTGCTGAATTAGCCTCCAGAGCACAACCTAGGAAACTTCAGACACCAAACATGTCTTTGCTGAGGAACTTCATTTGGGGTAAGACAGCAAAGCTATGCACATTTCCAAAACCATCGCTTGCTGGTTTCGAATTGGAAAAAGACACAAAAGCTTCCGGTGCAGTTAGAAAGCAAAAAAGCTTCTGGTGATGATCATGACATTGACTTGTTATTTGTTCCAAATCAATTTCAGATTGAACCAAGAGTAAAATTCACTCAAACTGTTATAAAAAGAAAGAAAAACCATTACTTATCTGGCGAAGTGCAGTTTCACACTATAATGATCGCATTACAGTTCAGGCAAATCAGACTGATCTGCTTTTGTGATTTATACTGATATCAGCGTTTTATATGTATAAAGCAGATGTGTCTGAAATGTTATTAGTGAGTAAACACACAGCAGAGATGAGTGCACTGTCCTCAGTTTAAAGGCTTCAATCTCTCTGACCTTACTGACCTGATCTCTCCCACAGGACGTATCTCAGAATGCATCTGTGCCTGGCTGGATCTGCCTCTGGACATGTGACCTGGCTGAGCTCTCTCTCTTTCTCTCTCTCTTTCTCTCTCACTCTTTCTCTCTATGGTCTACACTGTATAAAGTTACACTTACATAGTGGTATTATATGGTTTGTGTTTCCAATAAAGTGTCAAGTGTGTGGAAGTATAAGGTATATGTTTCTAATAAAGTGGCCAGTGAGTGAAAGCACAAGGTAGGTGTTTTTAATAAAGTGGACAGTGAGTGGAAGTTCAAGGTAGGTGTTTCTAATAAAGTAGATAGTGAGTGGAAGTACAATGTTTGTGTTTCCAGTAAAGTGGACAGTGAATGGAAGTACAAGGTAGGTGTTTCTAATAAAGTGGCCAGTGAGTGAAAGTACAAGGTAGGTGTTTTTAATAGTAATAGTTTTGTTTGGTGAGTTTTTTGCATGGTGAGTGTTTCTAATAAAGTGGCCAGTGTGTGTAAGCAAAAGGTAGGTGTTTCTAATAAAGAGGCCAGTGGGCGGAAGTAGGTTGACATTTCTAATAAAGTGGCCAGTGAGTGGAAGTACAAGGTGGGTGGTTTCTAATAAAGTGGCCAGTGAGTGTAAGCAAAAGGTAGGTGTTTCTAATAAAGCGGCCAGTAAGCATAGAATCATAATAATAAACAGCCACTCTTTGTGGACTTCATGGCTTCTTTTTGCTTTTTTTTAACAAACCACATCTTAAAAGTATAGTAACATTCTTGTTCCCTCATGAAAAGGGAGGGGGGGGTCTCACAGGCAGCAGTTTAAAAACTGGATCTGGCAGGGGAAAGTGAGGAGAGACGAGAGGGATGAAGGAAAAGGGAGATGAACAGTGAGAGAGAGTGAGAGAGAGTGATTGAGGTCAGTGGCCTCTTTCAGAGCAGCAAGAAAACAGCTGGAGATCCACCTGCTGAGAAAGAGAGAGAGAGAGAAAGAGAGAGAGAGAGAGTCAGGCTTGGCTGAGGTGTGACATTCGATATTATTCTTGGTTAGGCTTTGCTCTAAAGGGCCCATATTCTACATTTTGTGCCTATTTTATTTTTTCCTCTGAAGTCCACTTATAAAGTCTGTTTGGTTTTATACACAGTCCTGAGTCAGTCTGATTTTGTTACTGTGCCTTTAAGACTGATGTAAGTTAAAGGGCCCATATGCTACATTTTTCCTGTTTTATTTTTTCCCTTGAGGTCCATTAAAAACATCTGTGTGGTTTTATGTACCAGACACAATGAGTGCATTTACATGCACTTAATAATCTGATAACTGCAGAAAATCAGATTTTGTCAGTAATTCAACGTGTTTATATACACTTGAGTAATCAGATAATGTGAAAACTCCAGGTCTACATGAATCAGACAGTAATCAGATTTCTGCTTTGCAACCAGTCAATAAACTCACAGAAGAAGATGTGATGTAAAAGTAATGTAAAACTCAAACTTCATACCCTGTATTTTTTTTAAAAAAACATTCCACCACTTTACCTGAAAACATGAATATACATCATCTAGAAGATGAAGAATATTTAAACCCTTCATTTCGTCGAGAATGTAGTTGGTTTCAGCGTTACTCTAAAAATGACAAATCCGAAAGAAATCAGAGTAAGAGCTCAAATGCACTGGGAAATCTGATCACTGAGCTAAAATCCAGCTCTCTTTATCGGCTCTCTTAATTGGATTCCCAGATCAGAGTGTGGTGTTTACAGGACTATTTTGAATAATCAGATAACTGCAGAAATCTGATTATGGTCATATTATTGAGTGCATTTAAACACACTAAATCATTATTGGTATTCTACGTGTCTATATTCCAGTCTCTCATTATACCTAAGAATTGAACAAGCTGTTACTGTGCCTTTAAGACTGATATATGTAAATGAGCTCTGTTCTGATTGGCTATCCTGTATTGTGCCTCATTCAAACAGCACTCAGAGGAGAACACTCTCTAAAACTTCAATGTTAATGGGCATGGTTTTTCCATGATATGGGTCCTTTAATTAACGTCACACTCTCTGCCCTCGTTGTCAGTTTCGCTGAGATATCAGAGTGATAGACAGAGTGATGTCAGTACACACTCACATAAAACTGCATTAACAAACACAGTCTGATCAAAACAGACTGTCCACTCACTACTGCACTGACAGAACCTACAGCCTGAGAGAGAGAGAGAGAGAGAGAGACGAGAGATACGGGGGGGTAGTAGATAGAGAGAGAGAAAGAGAGAGGTAGGAAACCGAGAAGAGTGAGAGAGAGAGGGAGGAGAGAGGAGAGTGAGACAGAGAGAAATAGAGAGAGAAAGATACAGAAAGAGAGAGACAGGAAGAAAGAGAACAGAAAGGCAGCGTGAAAGGGAGAGAAAGAGAGATACAGAGCAAGATACAGAGAGAAAGATGGGAGGGAAAAAGAGAGAGGGAGAGAGGGAGGAAGGAGAGAAGAGAGAAAGAGAGAAGAGAGATACAGATAGAGAGACAGAAAGAGACAGGGAAAGAAGAGAAAAGAGAAGCAGAGTGAGAGAGAAAAAGAGAGAAAGATACAGAGAGAGGAGGAGGAAAGAGAGAAGAGAGAGATACAGAGAGATGGGGATAGAGAGAGAGTTATACAGAGAGAGATACAGAGAGATATATGGGGAGGTAAAAGAGAGAGAAGAAGAAAGAGACAGACAGGGAGAAACACATTGAGCAAGACAAGAAAAGTGAGAGGTGAGAGAAGAGAGAGGGAGAGGGAGAGAGAAACAGAGAAAGAGATGAGTCACTTCTTTCTGACTGATATTATTCCTGCATCATTTTTCCCAATAAAGCCCAGAGTCTCTGTCTTGGCCGGTGGGGTCTGACTGACCAAAGCTCTGTCCAGCTCCAAATCCATCACAGGCCTCAAACTCACTCCGCACTTCTTCTATCAGAGTTTGAAAACTTTACACTGAGGGAGAAACACACAGCAGGCAGCGTTCTCATCCAGCCTTCATTTCCAGCTTGTTACTCCGCAGGACGGCTTTATAACATGGTGCAAACTTCAGAACCCGCCGCCAACGTCCGCAGAGACAGAAGTTTAGCCCCACCATTCCGCCTACAGCAGTTTAAGCCCCACCCAGTTAGCCTACAGCAGTTTAGCCCCACCCTTTCAGCCTACAGTAGATTAGCCCCACCATTTAGCTACAGCAGTTTAGCTCCACCTACTCAGCCTACAGTAGATTAGCCCCACGCATTCAGCAGTTCAGCCCCACCCATTGTTTTGTTTGTTTGCACTGTATGTTTCAGCTCAGACTGCTTTTTAAACAAAGCACAGCCAATCAGAACAGAACTCATTAACATATATCAGTAAATCAAAAAAGAAAGACAGGAAAATTGTCATGTAAATTCATTTTAACTGGTCTTTCTGGTGAATAAACTACACAAAAGTTATAAGTGAATCTCAGGGGAAAAATAAAACACAGAGAAATGTGGATTATGGGCCCATTAAAACATTAAAATACATAAGACAAATATTACTGTGCATTATTTGAACAGACTAGTATTACCACAAAATTACCACTCGGCTTTTCTTGTATAAGGACTTGATTATGTAATCAGACGTGGTGAGCTGGTGAGCTGCTGTGCTGCGATCACACACTATACACACATCAGAGAGATTAATACACACACGACACACTCACAATAAACACACACACCAAAAAATCAGCACACACCAGACAGAGAGGGAGGGAGTCGAGTCACATCTGAATAGCATGCTGACCTGACAAGAGACTCGACGAGAGAGAGAGAGAGAGAGTGACAGTAAGATAGAGAGAAAAGAAAAAAAAAGAGAGAAAGAGGGAGTGAGAGAACATGTAGGAGCGAGAGAGATATAAAGAGAAAAGAGTAATAGAGACAGAGAGAAAGAGAGAGAGAGAGAGAGGGAAAGAGCGAGATAGAGAACAAGAGAAAGAGAGAGAGAAAAGAGAAAAAAGAGAGGAAAGAAGCAATAAGGAGAGTAAGCTAGAGAACGATGGAGCGAGAGAGAGATAGAGAGAAAAGACAAGGAGAGAGAGACCTAGAGAACATAAGACAGAGACAAAGAGGAAAAAGATAGAGAGAAAATGAGAAAGACAGAAGAGAAAAAGAGAAAGTGAGAGAGAAAATAAGAAAGGAATAAGGAGAATAAGCAAGAGAACGATGGAGAGAGGGAGGGAGGGAAAGAAAGAGAGAACACAGGGGACGGAGAAAGATAGAGAAGTCAAGAAAATGGGAGAGAACAAGAACATGCGAGACAGATAGAAAGAAAAGTGACTAAGCGAGAGAATGATGGAGTGAGAGATAGAGAGAGAGAAAGTGGGTCATGTGTCTATAGAGACTTGGAGAGATTGTACCATTCACTGATATGGAAGCAAGAGAGAGAGAGACAGAGAGTGAGTGAGTGAGTGAGTGAGTGAGAGAGAGAGAGAGAGAGAGAGAGACTCTGACAGTGCTGTGAGAGTTGTTGGGGATTTGTTCTCATTGTGTTCTTCCTGTATGTGAGTTAATAAGTAAATACGCTGCGACTCTCTGAAGCCCTGATCACGTAATCACACTCACAGCAATACACTTATCACGCTTACCACACACACACACACACACACACACACACACGCACACACACACACACACACACACACAAACGCCCAGGAGGCAGCATCTTCATATTCACTCAGCATTAACAGGCCCTAACAAATCACTCAAACTCATCGCCACGTAAGTCTGGAGCTCTTATCGTCTTCTTATTGCCTGGAATCTGCAAAAATGAAAATGTCTAAACAATTTACTTCACATGGTAGGTGCCGAAGTTACATTCTTGTGCCTCAGGCACCATTTAAGGTGGAACTGGAAAATTCGTACAAGAAGCTGGCGAATAAGAAGCTCACTTCAGCCTCTTAAAAAGACGAACGCTGAGACATTTTACAACAAACAATTTTACTTTTGCAGAAAAGTTTCCTGCTGGAGATGCGAGAAAAGCAGTTATAGCTGAGCTAAAGCTTAAAGCAGAGCAAAGTAAATCTGTGTTTTCGTTTATATTACAACCTGATTTCCAAAAAGGTTGGGACGCTGTGCAGAATGTAAATAAAAATAGAATGTAATGATGTGTAAATCATTTAAACCATATTTTTAGGAAAATACTACAAAGACAACAAATCAAATGTTGAAACTGAGAAATTTTATTGTTTTTTGAAAAATATATGCCCATTTTGAATTTGATGCCAACAACACATTCCCAAAAAGTTGGGACGGGGGCCTGTTTACCATGTAAAGTAGTAAATATGTAAAGTAGTACCATGTAAAGAAGGTTTTTTCCTTCTCCTGTAAAGTTATCATTTTGGAGAAGTTTTCTTCCAACAACAGCGATATGTTGCCTAAACATGTATATATCGTTCAGCATTAATGCTGCCTTCACAGATGAGCACGTCACCCATGCTATGTGCACTAATGCCCCCTACACCATCATGAAAACTGGGTTTTGAACTGCGCACTGATAACAAGCTGAGTGGTCTTTAGCCCAGAGGGCGCAGTGTTGATTTGTTGGACCACAGGAGACTTTTCCTCTTCCCCTAAGGCCCAGAGAAGGTGGTGGCGTTTGTGGAACTTGTTTATATATGGTTTCTTCTTTGCGTTTCAGAGTTTTAATTTGCATTTGTGGATGCAGCGACAACTGTTTTCACAGACAGTGTTTTTCAGAAGTGTTTCTGAGCCCATGCAGTGATTTCCACTACAGAATCATGTCTGTTTTTAATGCAGTGCTGCTATGGGCAAATATTTTTCAAAAAACAATGAAATTTCTCAGTTTTCACATTTGATATGTTGTCTTTGTACTATTTTTAATTAAATATAGGGTTTAAATGATTTGCACATCATTGCATTTAGTTTTTATTTACATTTTTTAGAGTGTCCTAACTGTCTTGGAAATGGGGTTGTATATTTTTTAGCCTATACTAGAACATTAGCGCATACCAAGACATGTTTACAGTCAAGATGGTAAAATGAACATTAAATGTTGTGGCTCCCAAGGCGGTTTGATTTTTGTTGAAAGGACAAAATGGGTCTTCTTAACATTTGGGTTGTGACCCCTGACCTACACTGTCACTCAGAGAATAAACACAGTGAATGAATATGAAACCTGTCAATTTGATCCTGAAATTCCTCAGCTTTTCTCTCTACAGCCTAACGTAGCTGCCAAATCAGCTCCTCATTAGGAGAGTCAGAAGCCTTTGTGTGGGCTGCGAGGTGTAAAAGTTGGTGAACCCCTGATATGGAGAAATGGTTTCATTCTGTTTATTCTGGTTTTATTAATATTCATTAATAACTCAGCTTTCAGTTATCTCTGACAGAGGCATCACACTCGGCTGGTCCACCGTACCCTGAGACTGAGACCAGACCGAGTCCACATGAGGCTCAGACAAAGATGAGACCAAGACTGGTTTCAAGACTGAAACTGGACTCGAGTACTACAACACAACTTTTATGGACTGGAGTACATCACATAGCTAAAAACATTAGCAGCCTGAATTTTGCTAGTTGCTAATGCTAATTGCTGGTCTATAAGCTCCTGTTCATTCTCAGCTGCATCAGCCATTGGCTGATAGATGATATTGGAGCCAGACTGTAGCTGTAACTGCTGCTTTGCCCTCACACTAAAACACTGAGGGAAGTAGCTTCATTTTTCCTCTGACAAGGACGAGGTGGCACAACCCAAACCCCCTGGGGGTCCGAGGGCCCGTCTCAGCTCCGCCGCTGCTCCAAGGCTGCTGGAGGAACGGCATCAATCCACACAGGAACTGGAGAAACCAACAGAGCCAGAAAATGAAGGAAAATACAGAAAAAAACGAGAGGATGCCCCACCTTACTGACATCCGATTCTCTCTCTCCTCTCTTACCTTCTTTTCCTCTCACTCTTTCTTCTCCTGCTATCTCTCTTTCTCTTTCGCTCTACCACCTTCTTTCTCTTCTACTCTGCTCCCTCTCTCTCATTCACTCTCTACTCCCCTTGTTCTCTTCGTATCTTATTATCCTACCACTCTTTCTCTCTCTTCATTCTCTCTCATTCCTCCCTCCCCTTCTTTCCTCTCTGTCTCTCTTTCATCCCTTCTCCTTTTCTTTCTCTCCTACACTTTCTTTCCTTCTCTTTCTCTGGCCCTTCTTATCTTGCTACTCTTTCATCCCCTTTTCTCACTGTCCCTCTCTCCATCCGTCTGTTATTTCTCCTCTCCTTATCTCCCCACCATCTCCCTCAGTCTTTTATCTCACTCTTTCTTTCTTTCTTTCTTTCTTTCTTTCTTTCTTTCTTTCTTGTCAATCTTTCCTCCCCACCTTCTTTCCCATTCACTACATCTCTCTCTTTCTTTCTCTCCCTCTCTTCCCCTTTTTTCTTCTCCATCTTCTCCCTCTTCTTACATCTCACCTCTCTCTTCATCCATTCTCCCTCTAAATCTTTCTCTCATTCTTTCCTCTCCCTATCTCTCTTCCTTCCTCTCCCTCTCTCTCTTCCTTTCTCTCCCCACCTTCTTCCACATTACTCACTCTCTCTTTCTCTCTCTCCCTGTCCTCTATTTCTTTTTCTCCTTTTACTCTCTCCTTATACATCATCTCTCTTCCTCCTTTCTCTTTCTCTCACTGTTTCTTCGCTTTCTCTCATGCAGTCTCTCTCTGAACCTCCCTAATTTTCTCTCCTTGCCCTTTCCTCTCCATTTTCCCTGATTCGTCTTTCTCTCTATCCATCTCTTCTCCTTCTTTCTTGTCTCCTTACCATAATTTTTTGTCTTTCTCCATCTCTCCTCCATCTTCTTTTTTAGTCTGAGTGGTGTCTGCAGTACAGTGATAAAGTCAGAGACCACTCTTTGTTTATTTAATTCCCAGGCAAAACAACCATTAAGTGCGTGTTATTAATTTTTCAGGAGATATTTCTGAGGGGTTTAGATATAAGATAATCCACTTGCATAAGAAAGGAGAAAGCCAAAAAACAGGAGCTTCCAAAACTGGAGTGCAAAAACTGATTAAAAGTTAGAGAAAATGTGACTCCTAACAACCACCTGGAAGAGCTGGTCGACCCCAAAACTGCCCCCATCAGATAAACAGCACTTAAAGCTTTCATCTCTGAGAGAGAGGAGAAAATCAAGCTGCTTCAGATCTGAAAACATCCACAGGTGTTTCTGTCCATCCTTCCACTGTGAGAAGACGACTCAGCGCTGTGGGTCTGAAAGGATGTGTAGCTGATCAAGAAGAACCTCACTGAGAAAAGGAGACGGACACATCAAACAAAGAAGCTGAACGATGGACTGACCACCCCAGAGTCCAGACCTCAACACCACTGAATGTGTTTGATTACTTCAGAAAATGATCAACCAGCTTCTAAGACTGAACTTTGGAGGTGTGTCTGCAGATTCTCTGAGGAACTGAAAGTGAGTCTCCTGAAAAGAACGGAAGCTGGAATAAAGGTAAAGAGTGACTCACTGAACACTCAAACAGCTGAGATTAGATTTAGTTGTTGAGGCTTCTGTGGAATTTCATGTTAAATATGTTTTCTGCTTTTTTTCCTGATGCTGAAAAATGAATGATAGTCAGTCAGAGCACCTTTGTGAGTCAGCGGCCTCAGTTCTTTGCTGTCTTAAGCTTCTCAGGGCTCATGGTCTGCAGGTGGTTCTTCAGGCAGAGGCTGAGATTTTTCCGATAAGAGGCATGAATAAAGTTTGAGGATTATGTTTGATAGATATATTTAAAACAGCACTGTAGGTCACTGTAATCCTTTCCACTCTCAAAAAGCCGGTATTACTCAGATTAGAGGTGCAATTGTCAAGTAAGGTGATTATTTAGATGATTATATTCAAATGTGTTGAGAGAAAAACACCAAAAGGTGTGAATATCACTCACAGAAGATGAGACAGGAGGTAAAATGCCCCAGAAACAAACGGGAGCTGAAAATAGTTGGCAAAGCGTCACTAAGTGTCCTCCAAACTGAACGGTACTTTGGTTTTAATTCTTGCAGCCCCCACCAAACCTGCCTGTTAGTGACTATATGTGTTTGAATATATTTATAAAAATATGCATCGTGAAAATAGTATACATCAATACGCAGATACATCCATACATCCACCTGCCCATCCTTCATCTGAAGCAGTGCTGAGAAATGTAAAGCTAATTCCTGCATTAAAGCTCTTCCTCTGAGCCGCAGTGAGAGTGTGCTGTCAGCGGGGGGCACCGCAAACAGCCGGAGATTTATTCTTTCCTTCAAAACAAACGGCAGAATGAAAGTGAAGGAGATGGCCTTGAGCTTTAAGAGAATATTCAGAAGGTAGAGAACCTGCAGCGTGTGGACGTGATAGATTATTGACTAAAAGGCGATGAGGCTGCAGGGAGCAGCTGGTGGCAGCAGGATTCAGAATTAAAGCTCTTTGTGTTTCAGCACTGCAAATACAAGAGTGTCACTGTCAAAGTCACAGCATGACGTTTCCTACTAGGGTTGTAAAACGCAAAATCCAGTGGTGGTGATAGGAACCAGGGGTCGCCATGACTACAACACAAATACAGACATTTTATTTACTATCAAAACAACTAGTGAACCTATATGAGTGTTATATGTTAATGATGGCTTTCTTTTTGGGCTATTTTGCCTCATAACACTCTACATGTACCTCTCCACCATGAATCTATTAAAATATACATATTATAGGCCTATAACTTCTCAAAACTGTCATAAAACAAAGTCAGCATATTTATAACCATTTCATGTAATAACTTACTTTATATATCCCTTTGTGAGGGAGCTTTTAGAGGTGGACGTCTGGTTCCTATCACCACCACTGTGAACAGTTCTGACTCGGTAAGTTTCTCTAGAACAGAGCGTTTCACACCAAACCACTCTGAACAACTCTGTTTACATCTCAACCTTTTAATTATGCAGAAATTTGAAACATTTTGTCCAGTATAATATGGTAGAGCAGTCAAGAACCAAGAAGACCAGGTAGAGAAGAAAAAAATTATTTTCCTCTGTGTCTAGTAGCAGTGTGTCAACATGTTCAAAATCATGACTTATTAGATCAAAATATAGACTTATAGACTTAATATCTCAAAATAGTAAAATATTTTTCAAAATATTGAAAAAAATCTTGATATTTTCTTGAGATTTTGAGATACCATGTGAAAATAATAATTATTTCAGCATAATAAGTCATTATTGTGATACAGTAAGTCATTATTTTGACATAGCAAGTCATTCATTTAACATAGTCAATATTTTGACAGCCATTATTTTGAAAAAGTATTATATATTTAATACATAATATTTTGAGAAATAAGTTATTATTGTAAAATATGAAGTCAGTAAAAGGGTGTAGGTGATTTTTTCTCAGTAAAAATGTAGGCATACTGTGTTTTTCAGCCCAGGGTGCTGAATGTCTAATTCAGTCCAAGAGCCTGAAGTGGAGAGAAAGATCGATTTCAAAACTAAAAGTTTCAAGGGCCTTCTGAAAAAAGTCTTTGCAGATATCTGCCTTAAACTGTGAATGCTTTGAATGTCAGGGTTAAAGAACCCTGTGTGACTTGTCAATCATGTGCATTATAAATATAAACAGCAAACCTTTGACAGCCAGTGATTGTGTTGATTTCTGTTGTTTTAGTACATTTCGTACATTCAAGGCAACTTTAAATCAAAACAGATTTAAAATAGGACATATAACAGTTTTCATCTAAAGGAATGGAAACAAGGGGTGGTAGTTTCGTAAGGAGAATTTGTTCTGCCTTTGAATCGAGCTTCGGATATAACCAATATAGAGAGAGTGGACAAAATAACGGAAACAACAATGTATTAAGTACCTAATACTGACCAGAACCACCACTTTGCCTTCAGAACAGCTTTAGTTATTTTTAAAGTCTGTGTAAAGTAGTGATACATATGTGTTCTGAGTTCGTCGTACCACACGGAAATGTGAATAACCAACCAGCCAAATTTGAATGATTAAAAAAATCGCCAAGTATATAAAAAATAAGTAGTATTCTCTGCTCTGCAAGTCTGGTCCACTGAAGGCCCTGAAACCAAGCCCAATCACAGGAAAGCTGCAGCCTCTCTAAAGTGTCAAATACCAATAAGACCTAAAATCGATGCTCTGTCCAGCAGCTTTACTGGACCTTTGCAGTCAGATATGTTTGAACCACCAGAGGCAGAATACAATTTGGAGGATGAGGACACTGACCTACACGAGAATCAACCTGGAACAGAGTGGTCATTTATTTCTCCTATTTATGCAGGCATGGCTAGCGTGAGCTAACTGAGAAGTAGTAGACTGTAGCCTGTTAGCCTTATTCCATAAGCAGCTGTTCTGGGTAACGTATCACCCCATAACACAACAAGCTTACCTTGCGAGGTGTTCGAGTTGAGTAAATTTGGCTACTTAAAGTATAGCATAGCTAATGGCGCCATTAGCCTAGGTGACGTTAGCTAAACTAGCATTGTATGAGGAGGGCAGGGCTTGCAGTGTGAAATGTAGCCACTGGGCATTGACCCAGCTCAAACAGCCTGAAGGGGATAGAGTAGGCCGGCTGGCTGATAGCACCTTTAGCTTAGCCAAAGTTAGCAAGGCTAGTGCTGTAACATTATAGTGTTATAGTGTGAGGGGAGGGGTCATTGTAAGAATGGCTTTATTGCATCATCAATCCATGATTTCAGACCCACCCACATAATGCTAAATACAGTAATGATGAAAAAACAAATCCGCAATTTAGTCAAACATAGTTCACTTACTTTTCTTCTGCTTTTAGCAGTTATTTTCTAACATGTGTAACATTTTTGGAACAAATCTCTGAATTTCCTTTACACGGATGGTCTGGACCTCTACTGGACCATTCAAGAAGAAATCCAGTTCTTGAGAGATGAAAATGCATTTTTCACTCTGTAATTTTCCACCACGTAATGATGTATGGATCTGCTGACTGGGGAGGCCGTGGAAGGTCATCTTGGTGTTTATGAAACCATCCTTAAATTTGTTTAGGAGTCTGTAGGGTGGTATTATTTTGTAATATGGAAACATCAAAGGAGCAGAGTTTGCATCATAGGGTCACCAGGTCCTTAAAACGGCCTCATATTCCCTCACTGTTATACAATCATGCAGCAAAATCATCCAACCTAATGACTCCCATGAGATAACGGCCTGCACCGTTATGGATCCAGCTCTGCGGTTAACAGCTTGCGCACTTTGGGGATTGTTGTCTTCCTTTGGTTTTATTTGAACATAAAAACATGAGAAAAAAGGCCGGATGTAATAAGTTAATTGTTCCCCATTGCTCAATAGTCCAGGTTTTATGCTTTAGTCTTGTAAACAAGCAACATCTGAAGAGCCTTAAGGGCTTCGAATACATCTGAAACTACATGAACTTTGATTATAATCACCAAAATAAGGGTTTCTAACACTGTACTTGAACCCTGCCACATAACACTGACATAAACATGTCATAGTGGATGCTACATGCTGTCATGAGTCGTCATGTCAGATTAGAATAGCGATGTTGTTCACAAGGCTACATGACACCTAACTAAGCTCAACATGAAAACTGACATAACTCTACATTAATGTTTATAAATGCTTATTCCAATAAACCTCAATCGCTATAAGGTTTATATTTGCCCATTTTGATCAAAGTTAGCTAAAGTAGCCTTTATGACAGATGACACCTATTGGAATAAACATTTATAAACATTTATGTAGGGTTATGTCAGTTGTTATGACAAGCTTATGTAGGTGTACTAGAACAGCACCCAGTGTTAACAGTACAGTGTTACCAGATTATGTTTATTAATACAGCAGCATATGTCAGGACAGATGCCATAATGTTTGTTGTCATGGCAACTTATGTCACATGCTAAGTTTTGACATCAAATATTATGATATGAACATAACCTGCCATGACAACTTATGACAGCATGTAACATATGACATGGCCATGTCAGTGTTATGTAGCCAGGTTCAATTCAGTGTTGTTTTCTGTTGTAAATTTATCATTTTTTTATTATTATTATATTTAAGTTGAGATTAATGTGAGAGAGCAGCAGGGGCAAAAACGTCTTGGTCAGGCTTTATAAGATGAATCCTACAATTAAATGACACAAATGTTTGCATTATACAGAGTTGCATTATGTAAAATATCCTTGAATAATGACCTTGAAACTCAGCCGCAGCAGTTGCAGGCAGCTCAACTTCTTGAAACAAGTTTCATGAAACAGCCAATCAAGAGTGCAGACTATGCATCACATGATCAAGTTGAGCAACAGTTTGAAACTGACCAGATCAGTGGACAAGAAAATGAAATGGTTTGCTGGGTGGTTGAAAACTTGTGATTGTTTTTCAACTGCTTCAGGCAACACATAACATGCAACTAGTTGCATGAAAGTTGCACCATGTAAAGCCAGCCTTACAGGTAAACCTTGAGACCTGGCAATTGTGTAATTCTAATTTAACAAAAATTGCATAAAAATCAAACTGTGAATAAATTTCTGGGAAATTTTTTGATTTTTCGTTGTAAAAATAAAAATTCTCTATAAATTCCAGTTTAGTGAAACTTAAAATACAGCTTTACACTGATGTTTTTTAATGACACTCACATAATGTCACGTTGGTGCTGAGGCTGGACATTTACGTTAGCAGTAAAATCTTCAACATCATTTGCCGAGTATTCCCTGCCTGACTTCTGAAATTTCATTGTATCGTATTAAAATGCAGATCAGATATTGTTTCTCTGCAGTTCATCTCTCTTAGAGGTGACACTGAAAAAAGCCCTGCATCCAAATATTTAAACTTTGCAGCGATGTAAGTACTGATTTATGCAGCCATAGTAATATTTATTAGTCATTTTGCTATGCATTTATTTTACATTGTTACATTACATTGGCAATTTCCATTTGTTTGTTTCAATATAAAAAAAGCACCAAAACATGGCGACAATGTAAACGGTGGATTTTCATTTCATTTTCAGATTCAAGCCATAATAAAATATCTCCTCTACTACTTAAAAACACAAATGTGGTCTGGATTGAAAGTTTATAATCTGCACTTTCCACAGTTTCTTCTCTGAGCTCAGAAATAATGCAACAAAATTTAAGAAGAGGCATTTCAGGGCACGTACACTACAGAGGCTTAAATATGAAATATGAATGTTGTGGAGCCGCACATGCCTCCCACTCCCACTCCCGCTCCTCCTCCTCCTTTGTCCTATAATCTATGATGGCGACTGGAACATCTGGTTTCTGTTCAAACTAATAGCATGTAATGAATAATGTTATAAAGCAATTACAGCGATCATCAAATCATTACAGGACAATAAGTGCTGTTATTGCGTCAATTGCTAGAAAATGGCACTCCTTCCCTTTTTCCCCTCTCCTCTTCCTCTCACGCTTTAACACACCCTCCCATAGGGATTGCCGCTAGATTAACACTGTAAATCACATTCACTCCAACAACCAGGACATTTTAACATCCAGACATGACGTGAGAAAAGGTCATCTACTGCGTGCAACTGACAAGAGAACACAAATCTGACCTTCCGACCTTTAGAGCATGCAAATATGAGAGAACTGGGAAAAGTCTGGCTCGTAAAGTTGCTGAATCAGAAAAGAAACGTATAAAAGGGCTTATTTCTCCCAGGTCCTCCATGACGTAGCTGAAGGCCTTGGAGGGTCATTGTTTTACACTGAAACAAATGGAAAAGTGCCACCTTATGCTGTCCATATAGAACAGACCTGGGTAGTAACGGAATACGTGTAACAGCAAACAGTGTTACGTAATCAAGATTATGCTGGTGCACTTACAAAAAAGGTAACGGATACATTCTAAAATAGTATGATGCATGACTAGCATCAAAACTACTCTTACATATTAGATTTTCTTTCCTGTGGTCATTTTCACGACCTTCGTGTTGTAAGTAGAGTTTAATACCACGTTTTTTGCTTAAATACAGACCACTATGGCTTAAATACAAACATTTTAATCTTTTAGAGATATATAATTCAAGTAGTTTATACTTTTTATAATTCAAATCTTTGTGTATTCTCTTAGACTTTTTATATTGTAGCTTTGTAGTGAATCCTTCAAAATGTTGCAACTTTAAACCTTTATTAAAGAAGTTTCCTCTCTTTCAATGATGCACTCAAAATCTACTTGAGTGCAAACAGCTCCCCCCTTGTGGAGGGCTTTAGGCATAGGCATTGTGATGTAACACTATATGACTTTACAAAGTATTCCAAAATGAATGGAAAGTTAATAGATTACATTACTTTAATCTTTGGTAATCTTTTATATTATATTTATATAACATTAAATCAGTAATATATACTAAAATACATTTTAAAGTAACCCTCCCACCCTGATTTAAATGTTAAGTGAATGTAACTTAGAGTATAACTATGTAATAAACTATGTAAATGTTAGCCTCCTATACAGAAATACTGACATTTGAAGCTTGCACATATAAAATTCAAGTAGTGTGTTCTATATTTTGTAATAAGCTGAAGCTTGTTAGTAAGTCCTTCAATAAATATTTCAATTTTAAACCTTTGTTGAAGGAACTGGTTTCCTCCCTTTCAACAGTACACACAAGAACCTACTTGAGTGTGAACAGATCCCCCTTGTGGAGAGCTCTGGGCATTGCAATATCATATCATATGGCTTTACAAAGTAATTTAAGTGGAATGGAAGTAATCAGATGACACTTCTTCATATACATTATATATATATATATATATATATATATACACATATTAGCACAGATTATATATTAGAACAGATAATCACTAATCAGTACAGAAATGCACTTTCAAAGAAATCCTTTAAACTTTGCTATAGAATGTAAAGTGCATGTAATTACTTATGTAATTACACATAATTAAATGTAACTACATTAAAGAATCTAGCAAAATGACGGTGACTCTACACGTCTGAGGGTTAATTGCATTGTTGTCCTTATTTGTGCAAATAAGTCTGTCATCTATCAATCTCCATCTCTCCTTGTATTTTTTATTCCCTCCCCCAATAATTTTTTCTAAGGCTTCGTCTATCAAGCATTCCCAAACCCCTCTTAAAGTGCACAGAGGACGCTGCGTCTCCTCATGTTTTATTCACAGCAGGACACGTCCCCCCAGAATGCCGTGGCTAAGCCCTGCAGAAAAAGCAGAGAGAGAACTCAAAGCACATTCACTCCTCACACAGCCGAATTCACCGTCCTGACCTTCCTTCTGTTCTCGTTCCGAAAAACAGGAGCGTCTTGTGAAGCTGTTCAATAGCTTGCGCTTGTCAAGGAGAGTCGGAAACAGAAGTTTGTGAAGTTGCAAGAAAAGAAATTAGAAATAAAAAGTGATAGAAAGTACGTTACTAAAGCAGAACTGACAAGAACGTGAGCTGCATTCGAGGAATATCCAGTTGAATGAACAGTGATGTGTTTTTTCTGCAGCCCAATACATTCTTTATTATATCTCCATTTCTCAGTTTTAAGGAAAGTCAGTTATTATGTTACAAAAACATGAACAGGTTTATAAAAGGAAAACTCTTTTAAAGACTGTGTAAAGTGCTTCGCTTTTACAATGATGCATTCTAGTGATTATTTTGGCGTTGCAATCCAGTCTCATGCTAGAATTCAATGGAAAATATGTGCATTTCCCAAACTGGAGTTCAAAAACTGATTAAAAGCTACAGAGAAAATGAGACTCCTAAGAACCACCTGGAAGACCTGGTAGACACCAAAACTGCCCCCATCAGATAAACAGTACTTTCATCTCTGAGAGAGAGGAGAAAATCAAGCTGCTTCAGATCTGAAAACATCCACAGGTGTTTCTGTCCATCCTTCCACTGTGAGAAGACGACTCAGCGCTGTGGGTCTGAAAGGATGTGTAGCTGTCAAGAAGCTGGATGGAAGCTGGAATAAAGGTGGAGAGTCACACAATGAAGACTCAAACAGCTGAGATTAGATTCAGTTGTTGATGCTTCTGTGTTTTTCTGTTAAATGTTTTCTGCTTTTTTTCCTGATGCTGAAAAATGAATGATAGTCAGTCAGAGCACCTTTGTGAGTCAGCGGCCTCAGTTCTTTGCTGTCTTAAGCTTCTCAGGGCTCATGGTCTGCAGGTGGTTCTTCAGGCAGAGGCTGAGATTCTTCCGATAAGAGGCATGAATAAAGTTTGAGGATTATGTTTGATAGATATATTTAAAACAGCACTGTAGGTCACTGTAATCCTTTCCACTCTCAAAAAGCCGGTATTACTCAGATTAGAGGTGCAATTGTCAAGTAAGGTGATTATTTAGATGATTATATTCAAATGTTTTGAGAGAAAAACACCAAAAGGTATGAATATCACTCACGGAAGATGAGACAGGAGGCAAAATGCCCCAGAAACAAACAGGGATGGAAAATAGTTGGCAAAGCATCACTCAGAAAACCAGCATCTGGAAGTAAAATTACACTCTTAAAGGCCGCAGACCTGTTATCAATCCAGATATTCTTAAACAAAAAGTGGGACAGTCGCACCACTGTTGTCAAGTTTGAGTTCCATGCTCGGGCGTGGTTGGTGATCAGAGCCCGAGCCCATCTGCTGAAGTTGGACGGTTCAGTGTACAGAGTGATGACACTAATCAAATGAACTGGACGAACTGGATTACACTAGTCCAGCGGTCGGCAACATGCAGCTCCGGAGCTGCATGTGACCCTTTTACTGCCCTAATGCAGCTCCACAGCAGAATCAGATTAGTATGTAAAAATAAAATAATCCTCCTTTACAGTAAAATAAAGCTCTGCTTAAACTCTGGAGTTAATGTAGAACTGCTGATTCACCCTTTAATCCCGAAGGTTGGCGCACAGACTGCTGACACCATAGCAAAAGTCTCACCTAGCTAACGCAAAAGCCAAAGAGAAAGATTTAAAATGAACATCGATAATCTGGAGACGAATGGACTTATTTGCATTTATAATGACTCCAGCTGGTTTCCTGATATGTTTAATCTGCAATGAGAAACTGTCAAACACTAAAAAGTCGTGAACCTGAAGTCAGTTTGCGACTTCTTTTTCGAATTTTCCCGTTCCACCTTAAATAGTGCAACAGTTACATTCTGGTGGAACATTTAAGGTGGAATGGTCAAATTCGAACAAGAAGATTGGCGAATGAGAATCTGGCTTCAGCCTCCTAAATAATCGAACATTGAGAGACATTTTACAAGAAACTGTTCTACTTCTGTGGAAAAGTTTCCTGCTGGAGATGCGAGAAAAGGAGCTATAGCTGAGCTAAAACTTAAAGCAGAGCAAAGTAGGTCTGTGTTTTTGTTTATATTAAATTCGTTAGTCTATTCTAGTACATCAGCACATACTGAGACATATACAGCCAAAATGGTAAAATGGACATAAAATGTTGTGACTCCCAAGGTGATTTGATTTTTCCTGAAAGGACATAATGGCTCTACTTAAGATTTGGGTTGTGACCCCTGACCTACTATAAGTACACCCTTAGTGTATAGACCAATAATGTTCAGGGAGCTCAGTCAGCCTCTTTTCTTCCTTTACAGACCAACACTGCTCAGTGTAGTCACTAAGCAAACCCAGACAGACTGTGACCCAACAAAAGCTGATTTGCCACGCGCTGGTGTTGTTGGGTTTTTATTCAAATATTGTGATTTCTTTTATCCTCCTCCCTCTCAGATAATCTGAGCTTATGAATAAACCCTCCCGAGGGAACTAATCCTGTTTGTCCAAAATGTGTGAGGAATCAAAAAACCTAGCGATGCATGAACACAGATCAGATTAGATCAGAAATGAGATTTCATCGTTATTTGCTTATGTGTTATTCCTCATGAAATTGACTCAGAATGTTACTGATTGAGAATTAATGAATCCGGCCTGTTTCAATTTAATCTGTATTGAGTTCATATTTGTGCTAATTCCACTAAAGTTTGATCTCTGAAGGCCAAATAGAAGGAAAGCTTTCTGAGAAAGAGGACGGCAGGTTTGTCCACTGTCTGCCCAAATGAATCCTTTTTGTCCTGCAGGCTCATATGAAATAGAGGCTGATCGCTCTGAACAGCCATTTACAAATGATCTGCATTCCGGTTTGTTCTCTCAAACTTTCTAGCTAATGGTGCCTGAATACGATGCCTCTGAGTTCTCTCACCGGTGTGGAAGCCTTAGATTTATGACGCTCGGTGGCACTCACGTGGACGCTCCACTGTCTCCTCTCTTTATGATGATAAATGACCTGCAGGCAAACAGTGGACCAAAACCAGGCCAAACTAGAATCACTGCACTCGGCCCGAGCAGGTCTGCAAACAAACGTTAAGGTCAGCATGGCAACACTTCATCGCTCCTAGTCCTCCCAATGCATGTTCATCTCTATTTATGTTTTGCTGAATTATTTCTCTTAGTGAAGCAAGTTGAAAATTGTGTGGAAAGTGCAGATTCTAAACTTTGGATCTATAGCAATTGTGTTTGTAGAAGAGGAGATTTATTATGACTGGACTTGATGGAATGTTATGTTTCTGTGTACAGTCTCGTTCTGCAGAAAGAAAATCCAACCTTTACATTTTTTTTTCCATATTTTGTCATCAAATAGAAAAAAGGCAGCCTTTCAGTCCGAGATAGAGTTGCTGAGACTGATAAAATGTAGGTGAAGTTTATGGTATAAACAGCTTTGATTTTGTTTTGTTTTGTTTTTTGTATACTAAAGATACTGAGCTTTTTTTATTCAAATAAAAGCTTGATTCCTACATCTCCCAGAGTTCATTTGGGTTGGTACAGCTAGTGGGGACAGGCTATATTAGCACTGCACGGCATACCTCCTCACCTACTGTGGGTCATTTAGGTTTGCATTTAGGTCAGTCAATATGCTGATTTCTGCTGAAAGACTGTGAAAGAAGTAACAGTTAAAAATTGTTGTTAATATAAACAACCTGAAACTGCATTTATGCCAAAAAACAATAGCATGTGATAAAAAATATTTCAAACTAGAAGATTTCAAGACGGACTTAAAGTTTGGACTTCTGAACCGGATCAAATCCAGACTCAACTCTTTTACTTTAGCTGGACACTCAGCAGAAACAGAAAACCCAAGCTGAGTAGATAGTCTGTAAAGACTGAGCTAACACTGCTGGAAAGTAAGTTCACCTGGCAACATTACAAAATGTTTGTCATTCATAATATAATGTGCTTTTCATTCATAAGACGTTTTTTCATAATTGTGACACTGTATCTCATAATAATGACTTACAGCCTGTTTATACCTTGCACAACTGATGTCCAGAGCTTATCTGGATAAACTGTGTCCAGAATCTGTTTACACTTTCCACTACAATGCGTCCTCACTATGACCAGATTAGATCCGATTGTACTTTTGTGTATAACCTTGACTGTGCCTTAAACTCAGCTCATTAAAGAGCTTTACTCCACTCGTGAGTGGCTTTTCACCTTTTTCTTTTTTTGTTTACCTGCCGTATTTTCTTCCTTCGCATTCTCAGTTTTCATTGGCTGTTGGAGAAGTCCATTAAGATTGAGTCATTGACCAGTTTACATTAGATTACTCTCAGAGTTGGGTCAAAAAAAAAAACAAATGTTGATGATAAACTCGGACTGGTCTGAAACGCGATCGGGAGGCCAAAAATCTGAGTCTGAGCCCCTCAAACACGATTTGATTCTCTCTCCAACTGTCGATTCCGACTGAACCAAAGATCTGCAGACTAGAGCCGACCAGCACAGACTTGGCCAGACTGAGAATGGGGGCTAAAATTGGGGTAAAAGTCGTGTAGTGTAACCCCGGCTTTAGGTTACGAAATGTACCAGGCAGTAGTCTAGCTTGTCAGAGTAGCACAGTGCTAAATGTTACCTAGAGGTTTCCAGTATTTGTTTGCTATGTTAGCCTTGCAAAGCAGAACCATGGTTTTAAATAAATAAACACGCTTCTGCATCACTCAGAATAAAAGCCCTACAGGCTGATGTTCTGCAAATCACCAGATTAAACGAATGTGAGGTTGCAGAACCTCTTTTATAGTTCACATTATCCTGAATCTTCAGATGTACCGTGGTCTCTGTGGTGCTACTGCACTACTATCTGAGAGGAGAAATCTCCCTGCTGAAGTTGACAAAGTAGGACGAGAAAATGCTCTTTGGACGATAACACACACACTCTATCTCTCGCTCTCACACACACCGTACCTAGATTGTTCTGCATTCTTCTGCCTCAGCATTAGCAAAACCTCATTCATTTTCTGTCTCTTTCTTTCAGACTCCCTCTGAGCTGGGATCAGTAGTAGGGCCTAATTAAACCCATCAGTCATGTTATAGAACTGAGCTGAAGTCATTAATAGGCTTCAGCTCAAACTGGAGCAACAGCAAGCTAATAATGGCCAACACCTGTGGAGAAGGAATAGAAAACACCATTACATCCTTCTGTGTGAATCCGTGCTAGTTTAGAAATAAGGTAAAGTTCAAGACGTCTCAGAAAGCCCAGAAGAACTTACCCGCTTCATCCAGCCATGACTGTGATGATTAAATCCTCAGAAGACCCAGTTATTAAATATTTCTCAGTTGTAGCTCATTAAAACAAGCAGAAAAATTCTGTTTAAAGCGCTTATTCTAAACTTTCAGTTGACCAAGTCATGTTAATGTGTTCTTCCAGAGCAAGTGTTGCAGAGTCGAACAGACTGTAGATCCTTACCTTACATTCTATGCTACCAAACTAGACAATGAGTGCGTTTACATGTGCTTCATAGTCCGATAACTGCAGAAAATCAGATTTTGTCAGTAATTTGATCGACGCGTTTACATGCACTTGAGTAATCAGATAATGTGAAACTCCAGGTCTGTATGAGTCAGACAGTAATCAGATTTCTGCTTTGCCACCAGCCATAAACTCACAAACGAAGACGTGACACAAACATAAGGCAAAACTCAAACATCATGCTGCGGATTTTTTTAAACATCACGTCACTTTACCTGATCATCTAGAAGATGAAGAATATTTAAATCCTTAATTTCGTCAAGCATTTATTTGGTTTCAGCATCGCTCTAAAAGTGTTTTGCAACGCTGTTTGCATATTTCCAGTACCGCCATCTGTTTTTGCAGATGCGCAGACTGAGAAATCTGAAAGAAATCTGAACAAGAGTTCACATGCACTGAGAAATCTGATTACTGAGCTGAAATCCAGCTCACTTCATCAGATTTCTTAATCCGATTTCTAGACCTTACTATGGTCTAACTGCAGAAATCTGATTATGATCGGATTATTGAGTGCATGTAAACGTTTTTGTGACGTAACATGTTTTTGCAGCTAATTGAAACTAGGGATATGGAAATAGCATATATTCAACCATGCTAAGGTTAGCTCAATCAGGGACATAGCCATGGAAAGGCCTGTGATCAGTCTGGGTTGCACAATCAAATGGGAAAAGATAATGAAGATATTATATTAGAATAATGAAATTTGAATTGTCTTCTGTTTTCAGTATTATGGCCATCAAATCATAGCATTCTCTGTCAAGCTTCACCTTATTTTCGCAACTCTTCAATCAATTCACAGCAATTGCTGCTAGCTGCCATTGCCTCAAGCCAGTTTGTCATCAGCACACCAGTGTTTGAATTTGAAGCTCCAGCTGTGGTGCATGTTATGTGCCTGGTGTAGCTTTAAAAGTGAAATCCTGTCTTTAGAGTTCATTTCTACCCATTTACAAATCTAATTTTTAAAAATGTGGTCGTTGTCAGTTTTCTGTGAATATGATACTCTTATAATTCTTCAATGGGCCGTGTCAAAATGTCAAAGAAAGTGTCCGTGAATTGAACTAAGACCTAAATGGTCTATCAACATTTTGTGTGCCTGCTGTGGCAGTATGCTTTAGCCTACACTCTTAAAAACTACGGTTCTTCGAGCGTTCCTTAGTAAAGGAAATGGTTCTGTATAGAACCATGAACACTCAAAAAACACTTTGCATGATTAAATGGTTCTTTGCATCCATAAATGGTCCTTCAGATTGAGGATGTGCTGTAGATGGTTCTATACAGACCCTTTTTGAAAAAGGTTTTTATAAAGCACCAAAAAGGGTTTGTCAAGCCTGTAACAATAGAAGAACCTTTTTAGGTGCTATATAGAACCCTTTTCAAAAAAGGGTCTACATAGAATCATATAAAACACATTCCATCAATCTGAAGAACGCTGTAATCATTCTAATGATTCTTTGAGTGTTCATGGTTCTATATATAACCGTTGAAGAACCATCTTTTTAAGTGTGTAGGATGAGTAGGTTTTGGTTTTTAGGTTCAGTGTATTCTTTTTCCGTCTTTGCACATCTGACCTGCATTTTTTTAACTTGGTTACGTCATCTTCATTGTGCTTATGGTGAGTGGACGCATGATTTCTAGTGATTGGTGTTGTAGTGTTGGTTGTGTTTATGTGAATTCAGTATTCCAGTTGATTGCTATTATTTATATTACCATAGGGCAGAAGCATTGCACACATATATGGACGCTACTGTTTACACACACAATTTTAGCTGTTTCTATGTGTATCTGAAGGTGAGTGAGTGTGTGTCACCTGTAGTGTCCATATGCCTGCATGAGGGATGTGCACACAGAGGGGAGTCAGATTCTCCCAGGGATTCAGAATTCGGCACGACACCCGCAAACACAACATCCGAAGAGAAAGAACAATGTCAACTTACAAGGTAGAGTAATTATAGGATTTTATTACAGGGAGGATAAAAATTTTCAAGGCTCATTCGGCGTGAGATTAACAAGGTTGACCAAACTTTCTGGTGTGAGATTAATTTACTTCTTTGCCTGCCAGCCTGAAACAGAGTTGAGGTTAGATGACCTTTGGCATCTGAACAAACTACAAAACTCTGTGGACAGTGATGATACCAATAATACCAGAATGATAATACCAACAAAAACAACCGACATTGTTTTCCCATTAGCCGTGAGCCGTCTTGCATCTTTTTTATCTCTTTCAGCTCTAAATAGGAAGTAAAGGCGTGTCCGAGATTTACTCTGGTCAGTCTCTTGCTCGGTTTCACTCTTTTTCTTTTGCTCGCTTCCCCGACAGCATCTTTGTTCGGTCTCTTTGCAGCCCCTATCAAGATCTTGATGCTGGGAATACCAAGGTAGCTTCTTCTTACAGCTAGTGGAGTTGTTGGTGTGTGACGTGGTCTTGGAAAGCGTTACACAGTTCTCGCAAGAGGTCCTGTGTCCGCTCCTCCAAAGTTACATAGTGCTATTGCAGATGTTCTGGGCCCAGAGTGGCAATGACAGAGACACCATTCTCCTATTATAACTGTACCATCAAAATGATTTTAAAGCTGATATTTTAACGTTAATTTGTTACATAATGTTGCTTTAACACTGGTGTTATTTAGCTAACTTTCTAATGTGGTTGGAGAGCTAATCCGAGCTCTGCCCCCAAACCCACTCTATCAGGAGCTTCTTCTGCCCAGCCTGGGGCATCCCATCATTGATCTGCAGGGCTGTAGCTATATGGGTTTGGAAGCTGGACTGTGAGCTGGACACTGGAGGTGCAATCTGTGCTGCTGCTACCTGTGATGAGGGACTAGGCGTCCAGGCCGCTCCATCTGTTGCTGAGTGGTGGTGAGCCAGAGTGACCAACCAGTGCCAGCCGCCCACACTTCACTGCCAGACACAATCTCACTCTTCCCTACATTCACTCTCTCACACGTACACTCTTATACAAAATCCTGACTCACTCTCTCCTTTTCCTTCCCTTTCTTTCTTTCTTCGTCTTTCTTCTCTTCTCGTGCTGTCTTCTCTCTCTCCCTCTCTATCTCTCTCCTCTCTTTTTCCTTTCTTTCTATTTTCTCTCTTCTTCATTCTGTTCTTCTCCCTTTTCCCTCCCTCTACTTCTCTCTGTCTTTCTCTCTCTCTCCTCCTCCATTTCCTTCTCTTAAGGTGTCTTTTCTATCTATCTACCTCTTCTCTTTCCCTGATTTTCTCACTTCTCTCTCTCCCTGCTTTTCTCTCTCTGTCCTACCTCTCTCTTTCCTTTTTATTTCTCCATCCATCTTTCTCTTACTTTCCTTCTCTCTCTTTCTTCTCTCTCCTCCTTTTTCTTTCTCTTTCTCTCTCCTTCATTCTATCCTTCTCCCTTTCACTCCCTCTCCTGTCATACTTTTCTTTCTTTCTATTCTATTTTACCTTTCTCATTCTTTCTCTCTTTTCTCACCCACTATCTCCATTTCACTCCTTCCTTCCTTCTATCTATCTATCTATCTATCTATCTATCTATCTATCTATCATTTATCTTTCCCTGTCTTTCTTAGTTCTCTCTCTCCTCCTTTTTCTTTCTCTTTCCCACTCTATCTCTGCCTTTCTCTGTCTCCCTTCCTTCATCTGTCTCTATCAATTGCTCTATCTTCTTCTTCTCTCTCTCTCTCTCTCTCTCTCTCTCTCTCTCTGCCTCCCTCTTTTGCTCTTTCCCCCCTCTCTCTGGCTATATGTCCCTCTATCCCCCTCCCTGCTTGTTGAAAGCTGACTGACCCGTCTGGCTCTGCTGAGTGACCCGTGGCTGCAGGAGCATTAATCACTGCCCATCAGCCCAAGGCAGCGCCATTCAGCGCAACACGCCAAACACACGCAGGAGCTAATTTAATCCCGCCTTATTGGCTTCCACACATACCATGTGAACAGAAAACCTGTAAACATCCACACCGATCCAGCCACGTGCCAACTGGTAGCAATAAAAACAACACTGATTTGTCAGGTGTTGAAATGCAGCTGGACGTGTTAGCCGTACCTCAATTCCAAGGCACTTCACAGAGGATTTAACATCCTGAACTGGCTGACAGTTGGCCGAAAACCCAATTTCCAACCTGTGAACCACAGGTGATACCCAATCTCCAGCTAATCAACCAAATCTGAAGCAGCATGGTTCACTGAAATAGGCCCTTTTATTCATTTATTCATGCAGAAGATGGAACAGAATGTTTTATGTCACATATGGATACATATCTTAAAGGAAGAAAGCACTTTGTTGTTCTAGCATCACTCTGGCAAACATGATATAATTAATGGTGTGCCAAAGGGTTCTGTATTAGGCCCATTTTTATTTCTTTTTTACATGCTACAAGCAGGACACATTATTGTGGAGCATGGAGTCATAATAGCATGCAGAAGATACACAGTTATATATGCTGGCAAGAAAATTACCTGCATTTACATACAGTCATCTTAAAATCTGGCTTCATCAAGTTACAATAAAGAACAAATACAATTTGTTTTAGTTAATAAGACAAAATGTAATGTATTGTTCTTGTCCATGTTGAATATATCATTCAAACATTCACAGTGTAGCTTGTAGGGGTTGCACCATCTAGTCGACCTGTCGACTTTACTGCTCGGCGATGACCCTTTAAGCTTGATGTTGAGAAGTCGCTGATGACGTGATTATGGCACTAACAACACTGATGCCTCAGAAAAGACAACAGATCAAGAGCCTGGTGATTTTGGGGTCCATGACTCCAATTCCCTAAAGGTCAGCAATGCTCATTGGAAAGGGCACGTCCCAATCTACTGACCTGTGGAGTTTGGCTCCTTTATAATGTTTGTCTGCCGATCTACAGCGCTTCAAAAATCAAATACTGAACGTCATTATCTCCAGTTTCCCGAAGACTGCAATAAAAAGTCATGTGTCACTGGAGAGGGGGCATAACATAAAATAATCCTGTAAAGTTTGAAGCAAGTTGCTCTTATTTTCGCTGAGTTATGGGGCTCTACATTTATCTGGCTCTCCTGTGCGTCTCAGCAAGGCAGCTAGGGTGCGCCTCCGACGGACAGACAAGTTTGCGAGACTCTGGGGTATCTCCATCAGCCATGGGAACGGGCACGCTTTACTGACCAGTGGAGTTTGGCCTCATCATGTTGTTTTTCCATGAATATTTCTAACCAATATTTAAGTTAAATGGAATAAAAAGAAATCAATATTTTATTTGCTTAAACTTAAGACACTAAGTGGAATTATTGGGCAAAGCAATTGGTAAAACAAAGTTAAATCAACTTGCCTTTTGGGCATAATAACTTGACATTTTAAGTAATGCTAACTCAAGTTTCCATTACACATTACTTAACTGTTTTAAGGTAATCAATTTCCTCAGTTTTTATTGTATATTCAACAAACCTGGGCTTACAGTGTGGATTTTTAAAGTTGGATTTTTAAAGTTGGATTTTTAAAGTTGGATTTTTAAAGCTGCTTGCTGCAAAGACTTCCCTTCTCCTGTGGTTTCCTTATGACATCACTGATTAGCTGACATTGTTGACTCAACTTCCATCACATAACTGTCGACTTTAAGAAATCAGAAGTCGTACAACCCCTAGTAGGCAGGAGTTAGCGAACCTGGAGTCTCAGAAGGCCTACAATCCAAAATTGTTGCTGGAATGGGTTACAAAGTCATCGTAAAGAGTTTAGGACATCATCATCTGCTATTAGATATTAGATTAGAAGTCTATAAATGGAGACGATTTAGAGGTGTTTACTGTCTCTAGAAGTGGGTGCTCAGCCAACATCCCTCCAAAGGCACAATGCAGAATTCTCAATTAAGTAAAATAGAACCCAAAAAAAACAACTACGGCCTTGAAGCAATCAGGAAACTGGTAATATCTCTCTTCATGAGTCTACCGCGTGAAAAACGTTCAGAATGCTACTGGGAAATTGTTTTGCAGATTGATGAAACTAAGGGTGAATAGTTTGGGAAGAACACAACACTACATATGGTGTCAAAAGGGCACTGCACACCAACATGAAAACATAATCCTAACTGTGAAGCATGGTGGAGGGAGCATCATGCGTTGCTTGAGGTTACTGCAAAAAGAGCTTCAACCAATTATTAAATCCAAGTTCACTTACTTTTTTCCACAAGCACTGTGAATGTTTAACTGGTGTGCAGAATAAAGACAAAAGATTATAACTGTGTGATATTAGCTTTAGCACGTTGTGTTTGTCTTGCGACTTAGATGAGAAACAGATCACATTTTATGGCCAATTACTGCAGAAAACTAGGTAATTCAAATGCTTTTTCTTGCCACTGTATTTTTGTAGAGCCAAACGAAACTAGTGCTTTAACCATTTAACCCCATTTTTGCCTGAAGCTAAATATTCAAAGTATAAAGAGCGCTGTTCCCACACACTTTGGGCTACAGTCATGATTGGTCTCCATTGAAAGATAACACTCATGTTTTTCCCAACCATTAAAACAACTGTATGAATTACTGACACAGAGTAACAGAGTCTAGAATGGAGGAGTTTATTTCTGCCTGACTCACAGATCTCTAAACTGATCTCTGACTCTTGCCATGTTATCAGACCACATGTTTTGGATTACGATGTCTCTGCGGAGAGCAATACGGCTTTGAAAGTGAGGACTCACAGATTTATTAGCGTTTGCTCATTCAGTGCTTATGTTGCAAATGAGATGATCGTTACTGCTGTAAATAACGGATCATTAAGTAGTTTGCAGGAATCAAATCCTGAGATTCAAGCTTTCTAACATTATAAAGCATCACTGTATTGCTGGATGATTTGATGCATAAAAATGATGCATAAAAAAATGAAAGTGAGTGCTGAACAGAAGTTAAATAAACTAACAACCTGTCTGCTGTTCAGTATCATTAACTGAATCAATAGTATTTTTGTTTTAATTAAATAAAAACAAAACAGAAATTCACATTATTGGCAAGCAAAGAATTATATAAAGCAAAAAAAAAATGATACTGTGAAGCACTTTGAGCAAAACATAGTATCTCCATTTTTGACATTTTTCAGTTTTTGACATCATGTGAAAATGCTTGTAGTCCTTTATATTGTAGGTAAATTTCATGAAGAATGGACCAAAATAAACAGCCCAAAATGACTTGGAAAAAAGTCTGGTTCCAGTTACTTACTTTCAAAGTAAAGTATGTTTTTTCCTTCTCCTGACAAGGTACTATTTTGGAGATATGAGGTTTTGTTCTCACAGCAGTGAAATATATACTATATAATATGTAATATAAATATATAATATACACACTGATATTTTACCAGTAATTTTACTAGGGGTGTTCAAACTTTTTACAAACAACTGCATATGCTATCTGCTATCACCTTAGCAGGGCATATCTCAGTACTTGTGATAAATAGCACAGCTGTGATAGAGCCTGCAGTTGACATGGACCACCGGGGTCACAACGCACACATGAAAGAGTCTGTGCCAAAGAAGAAAGATGCAGAAAGACACGAAGCTCATAATAGAAGCATTGTGAGCAGCAGCCTGTGTGTAGGTGCAGGAGATGAAAGACGTTAAGAGTGTGTTTTGATGTCTGTGTATGCAGGAATGTGGGCGTTTGTGCAAATCTCTGAAGGAAAGTAATAAAACTGTGACAGAAAAAGCAACAAAACACAAACATGCGCTTGGAAAGTAATGAGATTTGTGTTTGCTGGCAGCATCGATACATAACAGTACATAACAGCCACTGCACTTCAGTGTTAATCATAGATTTAAATTGCAGTACTGAGCAAATGTTTACCTTTCTCACAGCTGCCATTCTTTTTCATGACACTCACTTTCAGTTCCTCAAAGAATCTGCAGACACACCTCCAAAGTTCAGTCTTAGAAGCTGGTTGATCATTTTCTGAAGTAATCAAACACATTCAGTGGTGTTGAGGCCTGGACTCAACAAATATTACAAAATGGCTGTCAATGGCCCCTTTAACCTTTAGAGGCAAACAACCCCTGGTGCAGAACAGTTCTTCTAACTCATCAGTGGCTTTGTAATCGCCTCATTGATGGGATCAGCAGCTCTAGAGCAGGAGAACAGAGAGTGATGTGGCCCTTCATGACCAAACCCTGCCTTGAGGGCTACAGTGTCAGTAATACAGCCTCATTACCTGAACCTAATGACTACTCACACACAGTTACGCGAGAAACTCCTCTCAGAGTGAGAATGTGTGCTTCAGGACCGAGCTCGTTGTTGTCGGCTGAAACGTCCGCAGTAAGAGAAAGTGCACTGAAGTGCTCTTCATATAAACTGCATTAAAACCTGTAGTGAAGAGCAGCTCTTAAGCCAGAAAGTAGTCTCAGCAAGTCCCAATCATCATAGGCTCTGCAGAGACTATGGAAATGAGGATAGTTGGTCTGACTGGATGCATGCATTGCGCATTAATCAAGTAATGTTTTGATTGCTTTATTTATGTAGTTGCACCGGACAAAACCATCTGAAAATGTGACCTTTTTGTGTATTCCATATACACCTCCCACAGAGACAGGCAGACGCAAGGATGCTGGGTTGGGTTAAAGCTCATACATCAAATACAAGCACAGTCCTGTCCGTTCAGCAAAATAATTTACATTTTTACTAACCTGTTTTATAATGAGCTGCACTACAGTTCCCAGCATGCACTGCAAATGTATAAAGCGCAACCACCCCACTTTGCCCTACAACAACTTTCAGGACAGTAGTAACACCTCAATTCTGCCAATATATTGATGTTTTTTGAATAAACAATAGTCAGTTCAGGTTATAGCAAAATGTTTTTAAAAAAATGTTTTTAAAAAATAAAAAATGAAATAAAAGCATAGGTGTTCTGTGGCCCACAGATTTGTTGAGATTTTTAATATGGATCTCTTTTGGGGGGTTGAGTTTGACAGCCCTGGGTTAAAGGCATACAGTTAGAGTCCAAAAGTCTGAGATCACATTGAAAAACTTGGATGTTTTTCATTTAAACCTGAAAATAAACATCAGAAAGTTGCAGAATTTTGAAAAATCTAAGATAAAGAAGTCATGACAAGTAAATGAAGAAGAAATGTTCAGGATTTGGCACTATTTCTAGGTGACTTATAAATTTTAGCAAATTTGTAAACGTTAATTTTTTTTGTTCGAAAAGGTCTGATTTTTTATTTCTTCTACTGAAGCTCATGTTCAGACGACTCTCAGGTGGAATTGATCTACTCATTAGAGGCTCCACAATATTGTGGAGTTCACTGCAGCTTGAGTGTAATTAAAGTAGAAGAGGGACATACAGTAACAAACACCAAGAAATTCTGAAATTAATGTTTGAAATATGGTAAGATTCTACTTTTCACACAAATTGTTGTGCTGATAATATAATTTGTAATGAAAAACTTTGTATTAAATTAGAAAGGAATCCGAAACAGAAGTATTTCCACTGTAGTTTGTCAAAATGTAATTTATACTATTTTACCTAAATTGCAGTCACACCAGCCGAAACATATTGGTGTCTTTAGTTTTGTACTGGAGCTATGAGGCAAATGTTGCTGGCAAGTACATTCCTAATACCCCACCAGTCAGCATATATACTATGTACTGCTATCTTTTATTATATACTGTTACATTATGCAGCTGTTTCACAAAATTCAGGCTCCAAGCTCTTCCACAGTTCATCTAGATTAGGTTGAACAATGTGCTGTTTCTCCTGCTCGTTGCAGAAGCACAGGCCTGGCTCCATTTATCATTACTGAAATATTGCTGGCTGATGTACATGTGCACAGTCTTGATTTGAGTCTAGTCTACAAACTGTAAGCAGAACTGTATTTGACTCATAACCAATATCATAAGATTAACACGTGGTGGTTTTATTTGGGCCTCTGCAATGTGTGCGTCGCAGATTTGTCATGTCTCTCGCCGATGCTGCACGGATAATATTCTGGCAGAGAATTTCTGGTGAGGAGAATTGTTTCTAATATAGACTCACTTTTTCCCAAAGCAGCAGACTGGAACCAAACAAGCCAGTATGATATCTTCTGTCTTTGTCTGTATGTGGGTTAAAATGCAGTTATTCACTGCAAATTACTTGCAACCAAGTAACTTGGCCATACTTGGCCATTAAACATGGCAATTTGATTCCAGTTTATTTGTTCAAATACTTATGATCCCCACGAAAGCAGTATACTATGTATAGAAATGATCATAAGTCCTATATGGTCCCCCCCAATATAGATGTAAATACCCTTAAACCAAAGCTTTCTATGCACTTAACATCATAGCTATTGCTTCATTTGAAATGCACTGTGTTGGAGCATCAAAATTCAAAAAAGTAATTGCCCCCTTAGCCACTACATCAACCAGTTAAACAAATTCAGTTAATTTCACCGGCCACGCCCAGGCATGACTACTGCCAGACCTGTTGAATCTAAACATCACTTAAATATAATAAATGTGAAGCAGGATAGAAGGTCTCAAAAAGCAGCACATGATGCCACATTCTAAAGAGATTCAAATGCAGATGTGAAACAAAGTAATTGAAATCTACCAGTCTGGAAAGGGTTACAAAGCCATTGCTAAGGCTCTGGACTCCAGAGAACCACAGTGAGAACCATTATCCACAAATGGAGAATACTCGGAACAGTGGCAACCCTTCCCAGGAGTGGCCGACCTACCAAAAGCACAAAAGAGCACAACTTACCAAGAGCACATCGACAACTCATCTAGAGCAAGGCTGGCCACAACCTGTTATTAGATTTAAGGGGCAATTACTTTTTCACAAGAGTGATATAGGTTTTGAATCGATAAATGTAATGATCATTTAAAAGCTGCACTTTGTGTTTACTCATGTTATCTTTATCTTACATTAAAATTAGTTGGATGATCTGAAACATTTAAATTACAAATTAGCAAAAATAGAAGAAATCGGGTTTTTCACAAGTCAATTAACATCTTGTTGAAGGGGTGATGCACACTTTTGCCCCCCACAACCCCCCACACCACCAGGCCTGGCTGCACTGTATAAATATACCAGTAAAATGGAATTGCTTCAACCAAGGATGCTAATATGGCTAATAATTAATGAGAATTAATGATTAGCATGCTAGCATAATTTCGTTTACAGCACGCTGTGTGAGCCCTACTAACTTTCACTGATTCTCTGCATTGTTTTGGCTGAGGTTCTCTTTTCAGAAGGCCTAGTTTTGCCTACTCAAGCACAAAAAATAAGTGTGGCTTTTGGGCGAAACTGACTGATACTGTTTTTGTCAACAGCGTTTTTCTGCTGTAGGTTTTAACTTTTATCTGTTTTTCGACTGTTTCAATAATTCAGCTCGATCTTTACGTTTTTCCTCTGCTGCATGGGAAAAGTTTCTTATGCTCAGCATAGACAGGGAGCAATAAAGGGAATTTCGTTATCAAAGTAAAGGCCTTGAGGCATTAAAGCCGACCGAGAGCGGTTAAAAATCATGACATTTAGTCAAAGCTGCTTTCTAGCGCTGAGAACCCGCTGCTATTAGCCGAAGACGTGGAGAAATTTGCATCGGGTACAAAAAAAGACTGAGTCATGTTTTCGCTCCATTCATGTAGAGCGAGTCAGGCAGCCATGTCAACCTCTGACCGTGCTGGACATGTCTCGGCAGGCGTAGTGGAGCGGTAATTAGCGTTAGCCTGTGTCCCACAGAGCCACAGTGCCACTGTAATATGGGTAAACTTCACAGCGGCCGGCTGGGTCTGATTTTTGATCCTGTCCAGTCAGTCCGTAATGAAGCCAGTTCAAACATTCCTGTGTGAGCAAGTGAGTAAAAAGCTGCTGCTTGTTAAGCTAGCATTCTGAAAAGGTGAAGCAGGTGAGGCAAAAATCTCCCTTTTGCCATTTGGAAAAAACAGGTTTTCCTACAAGGCCGTGTGGGAAATCACAACTCTGTGATAATGTCAGCCCTGGCAAGTGTAATGAGAGGTCGTACAAATCGGGATTTGAGTCCAAGAGCTGCTAAGCTGAAGTTGACTAGCATTTGGCAGCATGCTTAGATGAGTATTATCGGTTGCATAAATGCAGACTCCTATTACGGACATACAGCCGTATGGAAAAGTGACGCTTTGTGCTGAATTTAGCATACTGAGGTAAAAATGAAACACAAAATGTTGCCTGTGCAAAAGTAATTGCACATTTTATATTTTATGTTTAATTTCTTTCCAATATGTCTAACTCAGAACAGAAATAGGAATTGTGCACAAAAATGAGCTGAATAAATGCCATGTTTTAGTGATGTGTTAGCTTATTTTCACATGTAATTCGGCCAGGGGTGTTCAAACTTTTGTATATGACTGTTTAGGGTTGAAGTAAAGTCAAATGTGATCTTGTTCAGAATGTGATGGCCCCTTTTGCCCCCCCTCTGACACCCACACCACCAGCAGCAGGCCTGACTGCACTGTATGGATATATCAATGAAATGGCATCGCTTCAACCACGCATGCTAGCATGGCTATCAATTAATGAGAATGAGTGATTAACATGCTAGCATATTTAAGTGATGTGTTAACTTATTTCCATATGTAATTCAGCCAGGGGCGCTCAAACTATTGCGTGTGACTGTAGATCTGTAATAGTACAGATCAGAAACTCTAAAACCACATTCACTGGTATTTTCATTAAACTGGGGTGGTTCTCTCAAGGCTCCATCTCAGTACCTTTAGTCAGGGAACATAACTGAACCATAATCCACTGAAATGATATTCTCTAAATTGTATCCAGGCTTTTTATTTTATTGTTCTGTTTAAAACATTCGGTTATGAAAAGGTACAAATACGAACTTTTCACCTTGAAAAACCTATTTAAGGTACACAGTTGGAGCTTCAAACCACTGTTGTACCTTTAAAGAAACATTTACATTGTTTGTACCTTGATGAACGAGAAATGTACCTGCATAGAACCTTTATTACTAACAGTATAGAAATACCTACCTTACAGGTCCATGTACAGACTCTAAATCCATATCTATCTATCCATATCCATATCTAAATCTATATCCAGATTAGAATGGCTCTTGGGTCAGACACTGGAGGATGGCTAACACAAACTGAGCATACAGCCACAGTATCTTTCAGAGTGGGACTAATTTTCAGTGTTGCGTGCGAGAGTGGGCAGCAGAGTGTCCAGACACCGCGTTGAAAAATGCCACGGTATTTGGAGAATAGACCAGGTGCTGATTATTTTCATGCTTGTCATGCAGCAAAGTACAGTGAAAACTACACTGAAATTAAACAGAAAACCATATAAAAACTTAGAATGCCATGCTTAAATTTAATTTAATTCATGACGAAATACTAGTTAAACATTCTGTGCTGCAAACAGATTTCCCGGTTGGTCTACCAGGGCTGAAAGTTTTGCCTAATCACAAGTTTGTCCAGGATAAACAAATATATCGTATGTTTATTGAGCAGAGTGACTGATGTGACCATATATTCGTCTGGAAACAGGAATGTCTGTATAACTTTCTTGCTGCTCAATCACTGTACATACGAAAAGTCAGCATGTTTGAGCTGTAGCGCTCACACTGCTACATCACTCACGCCGTGCAAAGGTAGCATGTGTGAATCAGGCGTTACAAAGACAGCAGAGCCTTCAGTCCAACAGCCACAGCTACCGAGCCCAGAAAAACACCAAAAATAACCGCTCTGTGGTTTAATTCCTGCTTTGTGTTTACTGGGAACAAATGACGTTTGCAAAGTTACTTCACAGTGAGCCTGATGACCATGACTGCCGTGTTATTTCAGCAGAGAACATCGTGAACACACTGTGTCATTAATTGGAAGTCAGTTCGCCTTAACTGAACTGCACAGGCGGGAGCAGGACATGTTGGTTTATTTTGGAATGTTTTAAACTAAAAATTGTACAAATTGCTCCTTTAAACTGGAAAATCTCACTGTGGAGACTCCTGCAGCACCGCTGTAAAAGGTAAGTAAGCACGTTTAACACAGATGTAGCAGTGGTTACATTTTGTTTTTTGGCCAGAGTGTCCTTTTAAATTCCATGTACAACTCAGGGAGAGCTTCGTTGAAGGCAAAAGTATGTAATGACCAGCAGGAGAGCATTATGCTGATTTCTGCTGTTGTCCTCGTGAGCTTTCAGTCGAGTGTATCTCAACACCTGCAGTGAGTCTGAACACCTGACAAAGCCAGCAGCACAAAGCCTGCCTCCATCCCCGCTGAGAGCAGGAGGGTCCACCTCCTTCCTCCCCCCATCCCTCTCCCGCTCTCCCCCTCTCACCTGTTCTTTCCCACACTCTTCTCCGTGCTGTAATTAAGCCATCAGTACCAAAAGACTGAACACTGTCAATGTCCTCTAGAGAGAGCACACTTGCGTAAAAGAGTTCTGCTAATGAATCTAACATCTCAGATGGCTTAAAGCAGTTTCCTCAAAACTGCACTGACAATTACTTCTACTGCATGCTCATTCAAATAACTGATAACGCTTGAAACCGTCTTTTTAAAGATCCCCTTTTGACACGCTTCCCTTCTGCGTTCTCCTTCAGGGTTCTTGTTCTTGATTAACAGCATTTCTGTAGTTACAGTAGTGTCGTTGCTCTGCCATTATCTCCACAGGAACAATGCATACAAGTATAATATTCATGTGCACATTTCCTATATGGGCCCTTTTATAGGCCCTTTAAAGGGCCCATATCCTACATTTTGGTTATTTTTGTCCACTGAGGCCCACTTCTGACATTTGAGTGGGTTTATGAACCAACCAGTCACAGTCCATTTCTACAGAACCATTTTCCAGCCTCTCTTTATCCCTTAGAATTAAACAGGCTATTTTTGTTTCTCTGCCTTTAAGACTGATGTGTGTAAATGAGCTCTGTTCTGATTGGTTGTACGTCATTCAAAAAGCAGTACATGGCTGAAACACTCCTTATAACTTTAGCGTGAGTGGGCGGAGCTTCACTGCTGTGGGTTAATAGGAAGGTATATGTAAATGAGCCGGTTTTCGTGACATCACAAAAACAATTAATTTATAATGGGCTGTTTTCACAGCTAAGTATCCATATATGGACTGTTTGGACTTACTAACTACCACCAGAAACCAACAGAAATTTCTAATGGTTTCTATGTTGTGTTTTAGCAGATCTTACAAGGTAAAAAATAGCTCTATTAGCTAATGATAGCATTTATAGCTAGCTTGTTTTGCCTATGTTAGTGAGTGTGTTTACATGCACTCCAGGTCTACATGAGTCAGTAATCAGATTTCTTTTTTGCAACCAGCCAATCAACTGACAGTAGAAGACGTGACGTAAAAGTAATGTGATGTAAAACTTCATGCCGCAACTTTTTTTTAAACATCTTACCACTTTAGCCTGAAAATATGAACATACATCATCTAGAAGATGAAGAATATTTAAATCCTTCATTTCGTCAAGCATATATTTGGTTTCAGCGTCGCTCCAAAAGTGTTTTGCTGCGTCTCGTGGCAACACTGCTCGCTTATCTCCAGTAACGCAGCCTGTTTTCGCACATATGCAGACTGAGAAATGCGAAAAAAATCAGAGTAAGAGTTCACACGCCCTGAGCTGATTACTGAGCTAAACTCCAGCTCCCTTAATCGTATTTCTAGACCTCACTCTGATCTAAGAAATCAGAGCGTGCTTTTTACATGACCATTTGAATAATGGGATAACTGCAGAAATGCGATTATGATCAGATTATTGAGTTCATGTAAAGACACTCCAGGCGTTGAAATAGAGGACTTTGGGGATGGTTTTTAAAGGGAACATACTGGTGGATTTCACCGCAATCCAGCACCAAAAGTTTCAAAAGTTTAGCAAATTTATGAGATCATGTCTGGACCCGTGAGACTGGACAGATGAATAAGCACAAATAGCTCAATTGTAGAGTTGTGAGGGTTGTTAGAGGTTTATGCTAACGTCACAACACGTGACTTGAAGCTTTGGTTCGGCCAATCAGTCAAATTTACACCATTTTCCCACTTATCACAAATGTAGACAATCAGCCAAGACGTGTTTGGTGTCTGAAGTTTCCTTCTTTTGTTTAGCACTGGAGCTACGAGGCTAATGTAGCTAGTGGTGCAAGCTGATTGCCACCACACAGATAGCAAGATAGGAGGCCACTGATGCCTAACCTGGTGGCCCACTTTGTTTTAGTTTTTTACTTTACTTTTTTATTTTTCCTTCATTCTTTTCTTTCATTATCCTCTGTAAATAAGTTTAGTAAACAGAAATATTATAAATAAAGCCGGTTATACAGCTGTAACCAGTCTAGCACAGCGTCTGCAACAACATTTCATTCATTTTATTTCTCTCAATTGTTTGTAATAGTTTGCTTTTGAAAATACAAGGCTGTGTTCATTAATAATTTGTGTGAAAAGATAAAAACTAGTTAAACCTTGTATGCAGGACGGTAATCTAGGTGGTCCAAGGATGGACCAGCAGTGGCATACAGCCAGCGGGGTGCCGGCCTTATCAAGCCAGCAGACCAATCTAGGCCTGCTGTCTGGGCAATAGTATTAGCATCCACCTTGAAGCCTGAATTTTGGTCCATTTGTATATTTTTATCAGTCGGTGTTGCTCTTTAGCACTCCTTAGCTTTAACTTTTGATTTGAGTGTTGTGCCGGACGAGGTCACCTGCACTATAATGTGAATTGCTATTTTACATAATCCGTTGACAGTAATGCTGTTGTGTTACAGAGCAGCTGAAATTCAGTTCTTTTTCCCCTCTGAGTTAATAATATCTGTCTGCGCTGTCAGTTTGAGCTCAGGATGAAATAAACCCGACATGCTCGATGAAAATGAAATCTAACTATTACTGCAGGCCACGATAACCTCATAAAGCGCAGGAACTGATCTGAGAGAGCCACGCTTCATTTAAACTGTCAATCAAGAGCGTCTCATCAATCCGGCTGCGGATTTAAGCGGAATATGTAAGTCACGTCTGCATCTTTTGTACTGTGTGAGCGAGTGCGTGTTTTTACTTCATACCTATTTTACAGCAATCTTTCCGCTCTTCTGCCTCACAGTCAGCAGACTCAAATACAGCAATCTGCCATAAACTTATAATCTGTAAAAATAATTTATAAATTACTTTACACAATTTATTTTCACTGGCTGTATAGTGATTCACTGGCTAATTCACTATGGTGATTTTTATAACGTAACTGCTAAGTGAAAACTGCAGCATCAGCAGTTACCACTATCAGACAATCTGCATTATATACTATATAAATGAATTTCATGCAACATAATTGATCTCATGTCATATTCCAAAGAAAACTGCTTTTGTACAGAGGTACAACTAGGCTAGTAGTTTGCACAATATTTTAATGATAAAGATAACCTCAACCTTGTCTGGTGGGCTTTTTTCATTAAGTAATGTTGCCTTTAATAGCCTGTAATATAATTCTTTCAGCTAATGTCACATTTTGAATATTTGTAGTGGTCAATAATATATTCTAGGCATTCCAGGCATAATCGTTGACCATTTTTACTAAAACTAAACGACATTGCTAACATTTTATCAACTATTGGCCAAGGCTACTATAACTTTAATAACTCGGTCATTCTACAGAAACGTCCACGTTTCTATCTATGCATAGGTGTCACTGGTGTTACCAATCGTCATTGGTGTTACACATTAGAAAGGAAACATCAATTTTTAATGAAAAATGCATTTTACAAAATTGTTGCTACAGAGCATCAAACCACATGTTGTCAGTCATGGAATATCCACTAAAATATGGAATTTAATCCATTTGTATTTTAATTTTTTACAATTACCTCAGAATAAAGTCGGTCACACCAGTGACTTCAGCTAAAAGCTTCATATGAAATCATGAGCTAAATGAGAAAATCTCTGATAACTGAAAGACACAGTGGACTCACCATGAGATTTTCTTCATAGATCCTCAGAAAACAGGTAAAAGGAAGTCGTGATGTCATCAGTGTGATTTTTATTTCAAAATAAGAGACTTTTTGTTACACAGTAACACGAGTGACACGACTCCTGGGGACCACAAATCTCATTATATATTTTATAATATTTATTTAGCATTTGTTTTCTTTATGTCGTTTATATATTCCATAGTCATTTATAGATTTTGCAGTTAAAATTGCAGAAAAATGTGTTTTGTTCTTCAAAATATGACACTCAGCCTTCACACATGACTGTGGGGACGAGCTCTTCTGTGGTGCCTGGAATTCTAGATAATTGATTTAAAAAAACAATATTGCTTAATTGATGGCTGAAGAAGATGTAATTGTTAAAATAACTTACTGTTTTATTTGAAAATTTTATAATTGTAACCCTAACATGTTTTTCAAGTGTAATATATCTGTAAACGCTAGGGACACAAAAATGGACGTTTCTGTAGAATGACCCAACTGTTTTTTTCTAGCTAATGCTAAAGCTTGGCCAACCTAGTTACTGTTTTCCAGCTACTGCTACAGGGTGACACAGCAACTGCCTTCTAGCTAATGCTAAATCTAGCCCAGTGTTTTTTCTAGATAATTCTAAATGTTGGCTTACTGACTATTTTCTAGCTAATGCTAACTTGAGACAAACTCACCAACCATCTTCTAGCTAATTTTAGAGCTAGGCTAACTTTGTGACTCTAGTTTTTCTCTAGTTAATTCTAAAGCTTACCTAACCTAGCAGCTGTTATCTAGCTAACTCTATAGCTATGCTGACTTAATGCATGTTTCCTAGCTAATGCTAAATCTATGCAAACTTAGTGACTGTTTTCTAGCCAATTCTAAGGCTAGCCTGAGTGACTGTTTTCTAGCTAATTCTAAAGCTAGTCTTACATTAATTCCTCCTTTTTCTAGGTAAATCTAAAGCTAGCCTAACTTAATGCCTGTTTTCTAGCTAATTCTAATGCTAGCCTAACCTTGTGTCTGTTTTTAGCTAATAATAAAGCTAGCCTAACTTGGTGACTGTTTTCTATCTAAGCTAAAGCTCTGATCTCTCTGAAGCACTTTGTATGAAAAGGGGAACGACTTTGTCATAGAAAGTTTCCATGATTGTAATTAAAATATGAAATAATGTTTTTTGTCAATTTAAAAAATGTTATTTAATAATAATTAATAAATATATGACAAACATGTCACAGTCACTAAAATTCCTGCATGTACATTTCTTGCAAATAGAAGAACCACTTTTGCTTCTCTAAAGAACCTTTGAATGGATGGTTCTTTGGTGAACCAGTTTTGTAATTGAGATGTGTGAGTGTGAGCAGGGTTGGTTGTAGTTAGCTACAATTTAGCTTTCCAGAAAAATTAGTGGCTACTTTTTAGCAACTTTTGAAAAATAGTGCACTACTTTTCAGCTACGTCCAAAGCATGATTGTCAGAATATTTGTGAATCTCCACCTGACACACCAAACAAGCCCAACTGAAAGTGTGAACAAGACACTGCATTTAATCATGAGCCAGAAAGAAACGCACAATTGAAAAGCTACAAATATACAAAAAGATCACCAAAAAGTAAGTTTAAGTGTAACCAATAATCAAACTTACATCCAACAAAAATTTAGAATAAACGCAAAGTCAGTCATTCCAGATTTTTCCTAACAAAAATCAACAAAAATAACTGAATACAAACCAAACAATTTTGTACAAAGCCTCATCAACTGTTGAAATAAAACTGCTCCAATTTAAACATTTCAGCAAGATGTTTACAGACATGACATTCAGAGTCCTTTGTTAAACTTCAACAATACTTGAGGCCCAAAATTCTCATCAGTGACCCTGGCTCTGTTTGGGGTGAGAAACAGGCCTGAATAATCTCTCCACTGCTGCAGAGCTGCTGCGGCTCCACAGTAGAACTAAATTTTTTAGGTAAAATAACCTTATTCTCCTTTACAGTTAAATCATTATAACACACAGTTCTAACACAGTTTTCACAATAAATGGTCTTAAACACTGGAGTTAATGTAGAACAGCTAATTCACCAACCTTTAACGCTGAAGACTGACGCGCAGACCACTGGTCACACAGCAACGCAGATAACGAAACAGCAAAGAGAGAGATTTAAGAACATCGATAATTTGGAAATGAATGAACTTGTTTGCATTTATAAGCACTCAGCTGGTTTCCTCATACGTTTAACCTGCAACAACTCGCGAAACTGAAGTCAGCTTCTCATTCTCCTGCTTCTCATTCCAATTTTCCCGTTCCACCTTAAGTGGCGCAGCAGTACAATCTGGCGCCTCAGACACCATTTAAGGTGGAATGGCACAATTGAGCTAAGCGTACTAGTAAAAGGGGTGATCAGCGTGTGGCCAGCCCAGTTAACGACCACGTTATGTGGTTCAGATTTTGCACAGATCGCCTGAAGCCTGTGTAGCTATAACGAAAAATGAAAATCTTTGTTATAGCTACACAAAAATTTGTAGGCACTACAGCTATTAGCTACATTTCATAAAACTGTAGCGGCTACAGCTATTAGCTACAAAAATTTGTAGTTAACTAAAACTAGCGCGCTACTTAGCTACTCCCCCATCCCTGAGTGTGAGGAACTTTTTTCAACCACATAATGAGGTTCTATGCCAATTAAAGATTTCTCTTAGAACAATGTGTCCATTCTCATAACCTTCCTTTTAGGGAAGGCACTGTGACTTCAAAACACAAGTGGATGGGGATTCTGCGAGAGCTGCGCTATCAGACCTGAAACGGTACTCACAGTACCGGACAATTCTCTGAAGGACAAAAAAACAACTCGCTTGCAGTTACTGAAGACGCTAATTCCTTTTTTTTCCATTGGAGAGAATGACAGACTCAAAAGAGACAATTAGAGTGGGATAGCAAGCAAGAGAAAGAAAGGACACGGGAGAGAGAAAGAGAAAGAGAAGAAAAGCTTTAAAAGCAAACAGCTGCCTCTAGCTGAATCCCTTGCCCTATCTCTTTCTCTTTTTTCCTTATCCGTCTTTCCCTCCCCTTATTTTCAAAGAATCTCCTCCTTTGTTAAAACTCTGTCACTTTGCTCACTGTAGTTAAAATAAGAATCGCTTGCATATAAAGTGGTAACGGCTCCATAAAGGAAGAGCTTCTCTCCGCGCTTTGCGCCGTCTGAGAGTCACCGCTCATTTCGCAGCCTGTGGAGAGGGAGATGATTTTCCTGGCAGGTTCTAAAAGCCTACAGTGAGCTTCTATTGTCAGGCGCTCACCTTTGGCACCTCCCAGAATGATGGAGGAAAGGCTGCCAGAATCTCAGAGAGCACTCCAACAGAAGTACAGAAGTGTAGCAAGTTTCAGGTTGCATTCAAGAGTATAATCCAAGGAGAGGTCCAGCAGGGGTCACTGCCAAGCCAGAGAGGGTCAGTGGAGGTTGAGTTAAGGATGATACAATGCAAGACTAAGACCACAAGTGATATCTTTACAATATGTCTGTCAAAAAAGTAGTGGTAGAAGTAGTAACAGAGTGAAAAACAGTAATATATGGGCATTGGAAGTGACCCTCGGGGCTTTCTAGGCCTCTAGAGAAAGTCTAATGATTTCTATAAAAGAAAAAATGCATTTTTAGTTCATTTATATTCCAGGGACTCATCATGCTAGTTGTATTTAAACTCTGCAAGTAATACTCTTATTTCAAGCTTGAGTTGGAAACAAAAGAGATGAATTCCAATCAGCCAACAGAGCTCTCCTATTGGTCAGGACTAAAGACTGAAGTACTGAAGGCCTTACACGGTAGATTAACTATCGTGTCAGTGGAATCAACCAATCACGTTTTGATTTTCAGTGGGTGGGTCCAGGTTTGTGAGAAAAACATCACCCTGGGCTTTATGGAAGTTCTAGATACGTCACTGACTGTGAATACGGGATGTAGTCTAGCCAGGTTTCAGGTGGTTGTTAGGAATGGAAAACAGTGGCGACAACAAAACCGAAGTGGTAATTTTACAGAAGAAGAAGAAACCATATTACTTGTAATGGATATATATATATATATATATATATATATATATATATATATATATAATATAATAGAATGGGACATTCTACACTCTAAGGTCATCCCCAGCATTGAGCTGTGGAGCAGTGGAACTGCTTTCTTTTGGAGTGATGGAGCTCCATCCAATACCTTTGGGGATGAGCTGATGAGTTGGAGTGATCCAGAACTGACCATCCAACATCAGTACCTGACCTCACTAATGCTCAATCAAATCCTCACAGCAATGTTCCAACATCTAGTGTAAAGCCTTCCAACAAAGGTAAAGGCTGTTAGTGCAGCAAATGAGGACAAACTCATTAATAACACACTTGGTTTCAGAGGAAATGCTGGATAAGCAGGTGTTAAACTAAATATGTACAATATATATTTGAGCACCTATATGTAATAATAATGTGTAATTTGTAATAACTCGGCACTATGGGTCTGAAAGGATGTGTAGCTGTCAAGAAGCCAAGATGTGGACTACATCTTATGGACTAATGAGTCTAACATTGTAATTCATATTACTTGGATTGCGTGAAGGGGAACCTAAACCAACTTCTAAGACTGAACTTTGGAGGTTTGTCTGCAGATTTTTTTGAGAAACTGAAAGTGAGTCTCCTGAAAAGAACGGAAGGTTCTTTAAAGGTAAATAAGAATAAAGGTAAAGAGTGACACACTGAACACTTCTGTGTAATTTTCTGTTAAATATGTTTTCAGCTCTTTTTCCTAATACTGAAAAAGGACCAACTCGTACTTAATGGCCATTTTGACTGGAAATGAAACAAATGAAAAGCTGCTTCTGAATGTGAGCACGTGTCTATATGTAATGCGCCTGATTCCAAACTCAGCCCTAATCTTGCCCTCAGGAACCAGAAAGAAATGTTTTTGCTCTTTCAGTTAAAAAAAATGAAACATGGAAAAGCACTTTACATTTTGTGAGCAACATTTTGTTGGTCATGCAGGCTTGTCTTGTTTTTCTGTGGTTTTCCTACAAAATCAGGACATTTTCATTATGAAAATAAACCAAAACAAACACGCAAAGCCGTTACGCTTCAACACATCTGCTGCCCACACCTGGACATGGCCAGTGTGAGATTAGCATGCAACAGCGATCAAGCAACACCACCTGACCGCCAGCACTGGACTCTGGATCTCCACATCAGCAGGCTGGAACATTCTTTCTTTCTCCACTCTTTATCACCAGCGTCAACATCATCATCATCTCCTCCAGCATCTGCAAACACAAACAGAGAATATGTGGTTTACATTTCAACCCAAACTGTGCTTATATTATTTAGATTGAATGATTATTCATTATTTAATGATTATAATCATTATTTAATGATTCAAACTGAAGGCCCAAAAATTCAGCTTCTGTGTCAATTTTCAGTTTGTATGATTGTGTATTAATTCTTTAAGGAATATGCCAGTGGATGCCATACAGCCGACAGACAATGATCCATCTGCACTGCTGTGCGCTATAAAGCGGTGAATTAGTGCGTTTATGTAGGTCAGTATATTTTTAGCGCTCTCGCTACAGAAATCATGATGTGTAATTTAATACCATTTGATAGAATTCTGCAGCGATGCACATGGGTAATGTGTCTGGATATGGCTCCATAATGAGACTGTGGCACATTAAGCGGCGCACCCTGATTGGTTACGGAGGCAGGGGCGTGTTTTTATTCCCCCACTTCCAGTCAAATGTATTCCAGCAGCTCCATTCAGATAAACAGGGAATCTACTGCCCTCTGGTGGCCAGAGAAACTGCTACACAGAAAAATATTGATTTTAATCTGTGTTGGTACAATAATTACTTTTAAAAATATAGTGAATACACAGACAAAACGACTTACACAGGAGTGGAATGTGGATAATAAAAGCAATGCACCAATGTTTTAAAAATTATTATTATTATTATTATTATTATTATTATAACAAGGTCTGAAAACAGCCTCCAATTTTTTTTTTTGGGAGGGGAGGAGGGGGGAATTAAGTGCATCCTTAATTGAATATTATTATTGTATCAAATATGATTTATTATATTATTCTCTCCTCTTATGATCTGAAACAGAGACGGAGGCCCATATTCTACATTTTTCATGTCTTTATTTTTCCCACTGAGGTCCACGTATGACATTTACATGGTTTTATGTACCAAAAAGCATAACTCATTTCCACATGACCATCTTCCAATCCAATTAAACAGGCTGTTTTTGTTGCTGTACCTTTAAGACTGAGATCTGTTCTGCTTGGACGTCCTGTATTGTGCCTCATTCAAAAGCAGGCCGAGCTGAAACACTCCTTATAACTTCAGCGAGAATGGGTTTGTCATGACATCACAAATTCCAGTTTTTACTGCTTAGATTCCAAACATAGATGGTCAAACTCATGTATTAAAAAAAGCAAGGGAAATTTGTTTATCTGTGACGTGGGCCCTTTAAAATAGACCTTTTTAAAATATGATTATGGCTTTGGTTGCCATACAGGACCAGTTTAAGCCTATGTAAATGGAATCCAGCACATTTTCCTTCCATACAGTGATGTATTACTCAGTGACATGCAGTATCAAAGAGGGTCTCTGAGCTAGCTGAGCTCTGTCGCTCCATGATAAGGAGGTGGGGAGAGGAGGGGATGAAATTTGATATTACTGGTTAACAGTATTTTTGCACAAAAATCCGAATATGTTTTGGAAGTTCTAGCTGAAGTATCGCTTTAATTAGAATTAGCTGCTCTCTTAGATGCACAAGCCATCCTACAATCTGAGGCCAATCTGATGTCTCTCTCTCTACAGGTAGAAAAACAATGCTTTAACTCACAGTGCTGTCTCTTTCGCTCTTACACTCTGCCTATGCTTTACTCTTCTCTCTCTCTCTCTCTCTCTCTCTCTCTCTCTCTCTCTCTCTATCAGATTGTCCAACATTAAGAAGGTAATTAGAAAGATTTCACTCCTGAAAAAGCCTCTGAAAACTCAAGGTTGTGATTTTCTCTGCACAATGCATTTTCTTTAGATATATCCGCAGTATAAAAGTGGCCTTCAGACACCTCTCAATATGAGCTAAAAATTATAGCCGTTTAATCTGAAATGGTAAAGCCAATGTTCAGACCTCATTCTAGGAGCTCGAGTTGGGCTCCCAAGTGCACCGCAGTGCATCCTGCAGCATCCAAAAAGTCAAAATCGTTGTTTCTAATGAAGTATGAACACCAGTGTCAACTCAAAGCACTGTTTAATGTCTCATTTTTTCATTACTACATTAAATCTAAACTATATCGAGAACACAGAAAGTCATAACAGACAGGGGATTTGTCTTTACATTTGCGCAGAGAAAAGCAGTCAGTCTTTTACATGATCAGACAAATGCTAAAGGTCTGTTACTCATCTAACATGAGTAGCCTTGTCTTTTTTGCCACATAGTATATTTCAACTTTTAGTTTTTGGAAAAGTAGAAAAGAAATGCCAAATATCATGAATGATGTTGGAAGTTTTATTTCATTGCATTTATACTAGTAGAGTGTAAAACTGAATATAAGCAGAGTAAGTAGTTAGTGTTCTCCTCCAAGTGTGTTGAGCCGTCCAATGATGCTGCAGTAGCTGCAGTTTGAAAAGATGGCAGCCCTTCATGTGTCTTCTAGGAAGCTTGCGCTACACTTTAAAATGAAGGTTTCTTAATGGTTCTTTAGTAAAGAAAATGGTTCTACATAGAACCATGAACACTCAAAGAATCTTCTGCATCATGAAAGTGTTCTTTAGATTGATGGAGAATGTGCTGTAGCTATGGAGAATAGAACCTTTTTGAAAAGGGTTCAATATAGCACCAAAAAGAGTTCTTCTATTGTTACAATTTCAAGCTTGTAACCATAGAAGAACCCTTCTGGGTGCTATATAGAACCTTTTTCAAAAAGGTTCTGTATAGAACTGTCTATAGCACGTTCTCCATCAAGCTGAAGAACACTTTCATGATGCAAAGAACTCATTAATCATGCAAAAGAGTGTTTATATGGAACCATTTTCTTTACTAAAGAACCGTTGAAGCCCCATCTTTTTTAAGAGTGCCGCCTTCACCCTCCCAGCTTGGTAGTGTCGTGAGATTGGGGGGACACCTGGTTAGCGAGTGGAACTGGACATGAATAAACTGGGGAGAAAACTGTAAAAATTGATAAAAAATAATAAACCATTCACACTCTTGTGTTCTGTATCACTTCATCCCAGCACAGCTCAGGAATCAGTATATCAGACACTACACACATTAGGATGTTTAAAACGATAGTTTGGCAAAAAATCTCATTCACAGGTTTTCCATTTATCAAAAAATTGGAAAAAATCAGCAAAGACATCTTTAAAAATGGACAAAAGCACAGATTAAGCTCATGCTTCAGATTCATGGCTGCTAGCTTTGTGACGTACGTTTATCAGTGTTTACAGATAACAGTTTATCACACAGTGTTAGAAACCACACTATCAAGTCTGTTAGATTCCTGAACAACTTCACACAGTTTGACGCAAGTGTGCAATGATTTAGGCAAGCAATTAGCACCAGGCTAAATGCATAAGCTTGTGTAGATAAGCTTGTATTAGCCTCTTAGCTCCAGTGTGAAATTAAAGAAGCAAACTTGAGACACCAGAAAGGTGGAAAACTGTTCTTTTAAGCCTCTTTTAAGCATGTTCAGCGAATCAAATGATCGCTGTAATAAAATAAATGGTTTAAAATGACTTAAATAATGTGCAACATCAAAGTGTTTTGTGTTTGCATTTGCAGGTTGGATGGACGCTCGTCTGCTGATATTCTTACACTCCATCTGAGCCTCAGAACATCCCCAGGTGGAGAGATGATCATCTGGGTCAGCAAGCGCTCATTCTGCCTCCTCATTTACCCCATTAAACTGGCACAGGCAGTCAGGAGCAGAGAGAGAGAGAGAGAGAGAGAGAAAGAGGGAGGGACAAACAGCCGGTCAGGAGAGAGATACGAAAGGGCGGAGATGCTAAGAGGGGCTGTAGGGATTAGTCAGCCAAGCTGTTTAGTTGTCAGTGGTGCTGATGATGGAAAAACGTCTAATTACTTTAAATGCGGAATGTATTTAAAAACAAAAGGGCTCTATAATGTTCAGGCATGCAGTTAGCACAATGCTAATTTAATGCAACATTAGTTGCATTAGTGCAAAACAAAAAGAAGCAGTCTTTAGATACTAAACCTATCTTGGCTGATTGAATACATTTAACCCCTTAAATGGCCAGAGTTCACCGGCAGCCCCAAAACTAAATTACAGAATTATATAACCTAATCCTACAATCACACTGACAGCAGTGCAGTGCAACAAAACAGCCGGAGGACATTCATTTTCAATGAGAGCTGTCGATTTCTGGCCACAGGAAGCAGCGCAAATGTTGCCGACGCGAAGTGGGCGGAGTCTGCAACATTACAAAGCTTAGCGGAGTCACAGCCGGTTTTTGAGGAGCCTGGCCACTTCCTATTTCCCCTGTTATATCACAAATGACTGCAATACAGCAGAGGGCGCCCATGAGCGAGTCTTCAATAAACTGGGGGTAAATGGAACTAACAAAAATTTTAAGTCTCTAATCACTTGTCCAGAACTTTCCTTTAATTTTGGAAAGCAGGAGGATGTATTTCACTAAAAAAGCAAAGAAAGCCTACCTGTATGTTTCCTTTTTTCTACAACAAACAGGTTTTGGGCAGCAGGACGCAGCATTACTGCTACTGAGTGCTGATTGGTTGGCGAGCGGAGAAGCTCATTGGCTGTTCATGCTCACTGCTGTAATGGACGTCAATGAGGCACTGCTTTAAACTTCTATAACTCGCGTTTAAAAGCACTCAAAAATATAACAACGTTCTTAAAATGTTTGTGCTGTTCTGTGTTCAGTGTATTCTTTTATATTAATAATGTTTAAGCTTTTATAAATTATGGTTTTACTGAAATGCTCCATCTTAACCCATTCATCTTGGACTCGCTCAGGAGCGCCCTCTAGCGTTTGAGAAACCCAGAAGACATCACTGAGTGATAATTCTCGTCTCCACAAGTTCTTTGACAGTGCGAACGTTGGCGAGGCGAAGCGGGCAGAGTCAGTGACTCGACGAAGTTGAGCGGAGTTTAATTTTAATTTTATGTAAATGAGAAGCAA